>NC_047513.1:32948282-33105782 GCF_902827115.2 Pseudochaenichthys georgianus | reverse complement strand
CAGACAGACCGCTGTCACGGACTTATTGACCGTTGTTAAGGACGCTCACATCTTCAGAAAGAAGTGCCGGTCGATTTAACTGTATACAGTTGGGCCGAAAAGCAAACTGCATGCAGTTTGCTTTTCGAACTGGGACAAGAAAACAGCGGAGAAGTAACGGGCAGAAACCCTCCTTTTTTACGCAGCGGTCCAGACAGAGACATCAAAACATATCCAGTTCCTTTGGCATCAGGGCAGGATATCGAGATACTTCCCACGGTTTGACATCATGAATTCTGCTTCTTTTAAAGCAAGCCGCGATTTTCAAATCTGTAATCAAAAAGCTCCTCAAAAACGCAAGCAGGTCCTGCCGTTGGCTTTTCAAACTGACAAGAGACGCTCTCACTGTTTTTCAAATGTAACCGTTTGAAAAGCAGCAAACTGTCTGGTTGTCTTTAGTTTTCCGCTGGCGTGTGAGAGCAACATGGAGGATTTTAACATTCATTTTAATATATTTGGAGAGCACAGTAATTTGGAGAATGGTTAGTGGCTGATGAGTCCCCAGTGAAGAAGAAAAGAAAAAACAAGAAAGTTAGAGAGTAAGAGAGAGGATCGAGGACAGAAACGTCGATCTGAATATCCCTAAAGATTTCCCATTCACCATGTCACATTGTACCATTAATGGAAACGTTCAGGTCAATGTTAATTACAGCTAAGGCTCAAATGCTAAGATGAACAGAGTTAGTTGCTATCGAAGCAGTTCCTGCCGTTGCAACAGCCTAGTTCAAACATCAACACCGGACAATTTTCGTAGCGGATGAATGTCATTTTAAATCAGTTAAACTATGTTTTTAATCATTAAAAACATTTTATAAATCAATAAAAGCATTTCAATTAATATTGGGACTCATGTCGTTACTTTGTTGAGAATGTGGCCATGCAATAAGCGGGATAATGTGCTGCGACGCGGTCATTATGGGGAAAAGAACACCATAATGACCGCGTCGCAGCACATTATCCCTAAAGAGACCTTTAAAAAGTGCATTTTGCATAATAGGAGAGCTTAAATGACCGAAAATCAAGTCTGTCTGTAGATGCTTCTTAAGATGATGCACCGAGTGTGTCCCTATATGTTCTCGGCCAGGATTCTCTTGAAAACGAGATGTTTCTGGTTAAATGAAAACAGTGACACTCACGTCGACTTCAGACAGGGATTGCGTCCACTTGTAGTTCGGCAAGTCGGCTCCGTTCCCTGCGTTGGGCTTCATTTTATCTTTGTCCTTCTCGTCCTCCTCTCCGTCGGACTCAGACTGAGGAAACAAAGTCAACGTGTCAGCAGAGGCTCAGGATGGAGGGAAGGCGTGGAATATACCGGCGGGCCAGATCTAATAGGAATTAGACATTATCCTGCGGGCCGAAATTAAATCCACCACGGGCCTGATTTGGCCCCCGGGCCTCGAGTTTGACACCTGTGATTCAAACCAAAGTGTCTCTGCAGATCTGTCCACTTACCCCCTTCTCTTTGTCTACTTTGTCCGTCTTTTCTGGTTCAGGCTTCGGTGTTTTAACTTTGACTTCATTTGAAACTCAAATACCTGTACTTTTCTACTTCTTACATGTTGAACTCAAATACCTGTACTTTCTACTTCTTACATGTTGAACACAAATACCTGTACTTTCTACTTCTCACATGTTGAACTCAAATACCTGTACTTTCTACTTCTTACATGTTGAACTCAAATACCTGTACTTTCTACTTCTCTCATGTTGAACTCAAATACCTGTACTTTCTACTTCTTACATGTTGAACTCAAATACCTGTACTTTCTACTTCTCATATGTTGAACTCAAATACCTGTACTTTCTACTTCTTACATGTTGAACACAAATACCTGTACTTTCTACTTCTTACATGTTGAACTCAAATACCTGTACTTTCTACTTCTTACATGTTGAACTCAAATACCTGTACTTTCTACTTCTCATATGTTGAACTCAAATACCTGTACTTTCTACTTCTTACATGTTGAACACAAATACCTGTACTTTCTACTTCTTACATGTTGAACTCAAATACCTGTACTTTCTACTTCTTACATGTTGAACTCAAATACCTGTACTTTCTACTTCTTACATGTTGAACTCAAATACCTGTACTTTCTACTTCTTACATGTTGAACTCAAATACCTGTACTTTCTACTTCTTACATGTTGAACACAAATACCTGTACTTTCTATTTCTTACATGTTGAACTCAAATACCTGTACTTTCTACTTCTTACATGTTGAACTCAAATACCTGTACTTTCTACTTCTTACATGTTTTTACATACTTCCCCATGCAAGGATCAAATAACTGTAACATGTACGGTAATCAGGAGATGCTATATTAGTGTTTTTGATTTAATTCTTTCATGGCTATAAAATAAATTGTTTCTCATTATTTGTGTTTTTTTTTTTTGTTAAATTACCCCTCTGAGAATATCCCACATGTTTGTCTCTTAAACGAACCCAATTTAATCTTTAATTCTGTTTTATTTTTCTTTGAATGTTATCCCCATTCCCTGGCTTTATGGCCTCATGTATTACGCAGCGTCCACACGGCGGCGTGCGTTGAAGCTTGCCGGTGGGCGTGTCTGAAACTCGACCGTCACGTCACGGTTTGCTGAACTTCAAAAGTTGAGCAATGTTCAACTTTTGAAGCTTCGACGGAAGCCAATCAAATAATATGCCAGTCCAAGCTCTAGCCAATCAAACCGCGTGCTTGTGTGCCCGGGGCGGGAGATTCATGTGATTGGTCGAGTTTCAGACACGCCCACTGGCAAGCTTCAACGCACGCCGCGTTATAGACCGCTTATATTCTGAATAAAAACATTAAAGCTGTAATGTAAACATGTTAAAAGATATTCTCTGAGATTAAGTAAAATATATTTTACTTCATCTTTTTTACAAAGAACCAAACCCTTCACTTTGTGCAATCGTATGAGTTTATAATATAAGAGTATATTCCAGTTATTTAAATTAAAGTCAGAGTATATCCGAGTTATTTGTCATGTAATTATTTGACTTTATTCTTAGAAATTCAGCGTTAATTCTCGTAATACAAACCCCCTTCCCTTCCCTTGACTTTGCATTTCTCTTTTAACCGATACGCCATTACGCCCAAGTGAGACCAATAAGTACAAATCTAAATGTAACGGATGATATCAGCGTCTCATCTCTGTCCTCACGTCCCGCCCTCCTCTTCCAGGAATCGTCCGCCCTCACCCCTCTGGAAGAAGACAGAAGGCCTCCGCAAACACCACCATTATGACGGTGAGTCACATTTCAGAGTTGATTTACGACGAGCCGCGGCCAAAAAACAAGTTGTCAAGTCTGGAACAGCGAGTCAGCGCAGGAGGATGATTTTTTTGGTTGGGGGGGGGGGGGGGGGGGGGGGGGGTGTTTGCAGACCGCCTCCCAAAAACCCTGTGATGTCTGTGTTTTCGTTAATGAAGAAATTCTGGTACCTGGGTGAGAAATTGCTGTCAGCTGAGCAGACTCTGCCTCCTCGTTGCCCTCCTGAACGCGCCATCACACGGAAACTATCCCATCAGTTCTCTGGGAAGTTAAGAAGATACTACTTCTATTCCATTTTATTTGTATTTACGTGCACTATTTTGTACGTGTTGAACTGTTGGAGGAGCCTGTGACACACATTGGTAGAGCAAGCTAGTGAACTCAGCGTGGGGGGGGGGAGCCTCGCTGCGTGGAAACGGCCCGCTGGACCTCTGTCGCCCGTCAGCGCAACTGCCTGTGACCTCAGATTTTCATTGACAGAACTACACGATGTACACATGACAATAAAAGCCTTGAATCTTGACAATTGCCACTCTGGCTTTTAAAGGTTCCTGTATTTCTTCTTTCAGACACGTTTCTGGCCAGTTCTGATGAAATTAACGAGTAAAACATTCATACATATCTCATGGTGAAGTACTGCTGAGAGCCCGCCCTTTAGGTAAGACTGGTACTGTTACATTAGAGCAGGTGTGTCAAACTCAATTTCATCGCGGGCCACATCAGCATTATGGTTGCACTCAAATGGCCGGTTGTAACTTTAAGACTATATACAAATACAAGTATAAATATTTAATATATATAAAAGAATGTATTATACTACAATATTTCCTCTGCATTGGATTATTATGGGATAGGGTAATAACTTCATCATTAACTACGTCTGAGAGCAGAAGTCTACGGCAAATAATTGCAAGTCTCTTCAGTGCGCACGTCACAAAATGATTTAAAAAGAAAAGCCAAATTCTGGAGAAAAAAGAAATAGAAGTGACATTTTGAAATAAAAATCTAATTCTGAGAAAAAGGAATTCTATGAAAAAATGCATATTTTGAAGAAAAAAAGGCAAATTTAGAGAAAAAAGTCATATTTGAGATGCATTGTGGGACATGTAGTTTATGGGCAACGTGCTTCTGTAGCATGTAACCGTATAATAAACTTATTATATTCTTTGCAAGCTCTTGTGGGGCCACATAAAATGAAGTCGTGGGCCGAATGTGGCCCCCGGGCCTTGAGTTTGACACCCCTGCATTAGAGGATCACAATTTCCCTGGATCTACTTTGGGAAGTTAGGCTCATATTATCCCCAGAATATAGTGCATTTTGCAACTTAATAAGATCACATGTCAGTCACGGGAAACGTAACCGATACGTTTTATTGGCTCATTCTGATATTACTGACACACTCTCACAGCTCTGAGACGGACTAACTCCGCTCAATTGTTCAGCTTTAAGATCCGACCCCACGTGTGTGTCATACAGGCAAGTTGGATTTTCTTTTGGTGCACTTTGTGGCCCTTTACCTTTCTTTGCAGGAACCCATGAATATTTACAGAAACTCAGGAACTTTAGGACCAAGTTGGTGGAAATGTTTCGATAATTCAAGTGTTTCAGCATATTTGTGTTTTTTAAACGGTAAACGTTTCTCCTAATGTAGACGTTTTGGTCACCGTATATATGACACCATGTTCCCAACCACATCTACCACGCTATATATTGCAAAAAGCCTTCACTTCTCTCCGTCTCCATCCATCAAGCCGTTCGCAGTAAACTCTTATCCAGATGCGACAGTTGTCCGGCGAGTGTTTTTGAACTACATGAGCAATTTCACACATTCGGAGGAGTTGCTAGCCGGTATAAGCTAATGTATGTTTCCTGCAGTCGCCACGGTGATGGTGACAGCCTCACAGTCACACCAGCAGAAAGACTTGTTAGCAAACTGGTCCTCACTGGAGGTACATTTAGCAGAACAGCATGACATCCAGTGTGAGCAGAGAGTGAGGAGTGTGTCTTTGCTCGTTGGTGGCAGCATGCTGAGTATCATCAGGGTTCAGACAGCATGTCACTCAGAGAGGGTAGAAGTACACATCCTTTACTCAAGTAGAAGTACACATCCTTTACTCAAGTAGAAGTACACACATCCTTTACTCAAGTAGAAGTACACACATCCTTTACTCAAGTAGAAGTACACACATCCTTTACTCAAGTAGAAGTACACATCCTTTACTCAAGTAGAAGTACACACATCCTTTACTCAAGTAGAAGTACACACATCCTTTACTCAAGTAGAAGTACAGATACTCGTGTTTAAAAATACTCTGGTGAAAGTAGAAGTACTGACTAAACTTCTTTACTCAAGTCAAAGTAAAGAGGCTTTGAAGTGTACTTCAGTAAAGTACCCATAGCTAGCAGCTGCTTTAAAGAGTACCTGACCTCCCTTTATATCAATAGAACAATAATGTCATTGTTAGCTAATGAATGTTTCCATGGTGACCAACGGCAACATGACAACGTTTCCATTGGTCCCTCTTCTTTAGAGAAGACCAGGAAGTGATGGATACACGGATCGTGTTCCAACCAATAGGCACGCAGTGACTCTAAAGAATAATGACCACGCACCAACACACATTCAGACTAAAGGAACCAGCTGTTTGGGAAATGAGAGAAGTAGAAAGTACAGGTATTTGAGTTCAAAGTTCAACATGAGAGAAGAAAGTAGAAAGTACAGGTATTTGAGTTCAACATGTAAGAAGTAGAAAGTACAGGTATTTGAGTTCAACATGTGAGAAGTAGAAAGTACAGGTATTTGAGTTCAACATGTAAGAAGTAGAAAGTACAGGTATTTGAGTTCAACATGTAAGAAGTAGAAAGTACAGGTATTTGAGTTCAACATGTAAGAAGTAGAAAGTACAGGTATTTGAGTTCAACATGTAAGAAGTAGAAAGTACAGGTATTTGAGTTCAACATGTAAGAAGTAGAAAGTACAGGTATTTGAGTTCAACATGTAAGAAGTAGAAAGTACAGGTATTTGAGTTCAACATGTAAGAAGTAGAAAGTACAGGTATTTGAGTTCAACATGTAAGAAGTAGAAAGTACAGGTATTTGAGTTCAACATGTGAGAAGTAGAAAGTACAGGTATTTGAGTTCAACATGTAAGAAGTAGAAAGTACAGGTATTTGAGTTCAACATGTAAGAAGTAGAAAGTACAGGTATTTGAGTTCAACATGTAAGAAGTAGAAAGTACAGGTATTTGAGTTCAACATGTAAGAAGTAGAAAGTACAGGTATTTGAGTTCAACATGTAAGAAGTAGAAAGTACAGGTATTTGAGTTCAACATGTAAGAAGTAGAAAGTACAGGTATTTGAGTTCAACATGTAAGAAGTAGAAAGTACAGGTATTTGAGTTCAACATGTAAGAAGTAGAAAGTACAGGTATTTGAGTTCAACATGTAAGAAGTAGAAAGTACAGGTATTTGGTTCAACATGTAAGAAGTAGAAAGTACAGGTATTTGAGTTCAACATGTAAGAAGTCAAAAGTAAAAAGTTGTCAGGAAAATAAGTAGCTTAGTAAAGCACTGATACCAGAAACTTGTACTCAGTACAGTAACGAAGTATTTGGACTACACTACTTCCCTCCTCTGATCAATGCATTCACACAGGGAATGATTTCAAAAGGAGGAAGTTACGGAGTCTGAATTTCTGAATGATGCTAACTCCACTTCTTTATTTCTTGGGAGACTGATAGTAAAGATCCTTACGTAAAAATCCTCACATTGTAAAGTCTGAAGATACGTATTATGAAATACTACAATATGAGGTAAGGTTGTATAAAGTATTGTGTGTGTCTCCATAGTGTGACATTTGTCAGCATCAATCATTATAAAACATATCATATATATTATTCTGAAATGGACCAATCTGCACAATGACTACTTTTACTGTCTTTCACTATATTTTGATGAGAATACTTTCTACTTTCACTTGAGGAACATTTTGAATGCAGGACTTTTACTGCAACAGAGTATTCCTACACTCTGGTACTTCTACTCAAGTACAAGATCTGAGTACTTCTACTTTTACTCAAGATCTGAGTACTTCTACTTTTACTCAAGATCTGAGTACTTCTACTATTACTCAAGAACCAGGTAGTACTTCTACATTACTACAATATCTGAGTACTTCTACTTTTACTCAAGTACAAGATCTGAGTACTTCTACTTTTACTCAAGATCTGGGTACTTCTACTTTTACTCAAGATCTGAGTACATCTACTTTTACTCAAGTACTAGATCTGAGTACTTCTACTTTTACTAAGTAGAAGATCTGGGTACTTCTACTTTTACTCAAGTACAAGATCTGACTACTTCTACTTTTACTCAAGATCTGGGTACTTCTACTTTTACTCGAGATCTGAGTACTTCTACTTTTACTCAAGTACTAGATCTGAGTACTTCTACGTTTACTAAGTACAAGATCTGGGTACTTCTACTTTTACTCAAGTACAAGATCTGACTACTTCTACTTTTACTCAAGATCTGGGTACTTCTACTTTACTTGAGATCTGAGTACTTCTACTTTTACTCAAGATCTGGGTACTTCTACTTTTACTCAAGATCTGGGTACTTCTACTTTTACTACAATATCTGAGTACTTCTACTTTTACTCAAGTACAAGATCTGAGTACTTCTACTTTTACTCAAGATCTGGGTACTTCTACTTTTACGCAAGATCTGGGTACTTCTACTTTTACTACAATATCTGAGTACTTCTACTTTTACTCAAGATCTGGGTACTTCTACTTTTACTCAAGATCTGGGTACTTCTACTTTTACTCAAGATCTGAGTACTTCTACTTTTACTCAAGATCTGGGTACTTCTACTTTTACTCAAGATCTGGGTACTTCTACTTTTACTACAAGATCTGAGTACTTCTACTTTTACTCAAGGTCTGAGTACTTATACTTTTACTCAATATCTGGGTACTTCTACTCAAGATCTGGGTACTTCTACTTTTACTCAAGATCTGGGTACTTCTACTTTTACTACAATATCTGAGTACTTCTACTTTTACTCAAGTACAAGATCTGAGTACTTCTACTTTTACTCAAGATCTGGGTACTTCTACTTTTACTCAAGATCTGGGTACTTCTACTTTTACTCAAGATCTGGGTACTTCTACTTTTACTACAATATCTGAGTACTTCTACTTTTACTCAAGTACAAGATCTGAGTACTTCTACTCAAGATCTGGGTACTTCTACTTTTACTCAAGATGAGTACTTATACTTTTACTCAATATCGGGTACTTCTACTCAGATCTGGGTACTTCTACTTTTACTCAAGATCTGAGTACTTCTACTTTTACTCAAGATCTGGGTACTTCTACTTTTACTCAAGATCTGGGTACTTCTACTTTTACTCAAGATCTGGTACTTCTACTCAAGATGGGTACTTCTACTACAATATGAGTACTTCTACTTTTACTCAAGTACAAGATCTGAGTACTTCTACTTTTACTCAAGATCTGAGTACTTCTACTTTTACTCGAGATCTGAGTACTTCTACTTTTACTCGAGATCTGGGTACTTCTACTTTTACTCAAGATCTGGGTACTTCTACTTTTACTACAATATCCGAGTACTTCTACTTTTACTCAAGTACCAGCTCTGAGTACTTCTACTTTTACTCAAGATCTGGGTAATTCTACTTTTACTCAAGATCTGGGTACTTCTACTTTTACTCAAGATCTGGGTACTTCTACTTTTACTACAATATCCGAGTACTTCTACTTTTACTCAAGTACAAGATCTGAGTACTTCTACTTTACTCAAGATCTGGGTACTTCTACTTTTACTCAAGATCTGGGTACTTCTACTTTTACTCGAGATCTGGGTACTTCTACTTTTACTAAAGTATCTGAGTACTTCTACTTTTACTCAAGATCTGGGTACTTCTACTTTTACCAAAGTATCCGAGTACTTCTCCACCTCTGGTCTTCTAGAACTTTAACCCACATTTGTGTCAGTTTTGGATACTCACGGGTGTATTATAAAAAGGGAAACACTGCCCCCTTGTGGTTGAACAATTGAAATATTTCCAACCCATCAACGGTTGCTTTTGAACCCGTCTTAACATTTCATTCACACCACGTGATATAAGGTCATCGCCCTTTCTTTAGACAGGAGTGCCGTCCACATCGAGACTTTGGGACGTCATCGTAAAATCTTTGATCTAAACTCTTTCAGGTTTTAATCTTGCAATTTCATAGCACAAATAAAAACACACAAGTGAGCAGGAACAAAGGATTTTAAAATGTTCCTCTTGATATCATTTTAGTTATTTGTATCCACTTAATATCGATATTATTGTGCAGTGAAATAAAAACACATTCATTTGATTTTAATTCGTTTATTTAAAAAAATTCCAGACACATCTTTAAATATTGAGACGACATGCAAAGGGAGAACATTTCAATCTTTTGACAAAACACACAAACCTCTGCACCTAAAGACATGTTCGAGACACGCTAATCTGTCCTGTAAGGAGAGCCTGACGCTCCGATGTGATATTATGGGATGCTTTTTTTCTTGCAGTCTCAACTGAATTTGGCTTTAGAGAAATCCATCTCCGGGTGCTGGGACATGAACCTGCAGAGACGGAGAGTAAAGAGTCAGAAATCACCAAAAATGAAATGTTTTATTTTCTAAATTATCTTTAAAACTGCTTTTAATACAGAATCATCTATTTTTCAGGATCCACATTAGGGCTTAAATAATACAATACAATATATGTTTATGCCAACATAATTTAAAGTAAGAATATTCAATAAAATATAAAATAAATATAACTAACTACTAGTTTCACAATTATAAAAAGGGAAATATACTTTTTGGGTGAGTACGCCCATTTCCATTTAGAAGTATTAATACAACGTTATTCATTTGATTTATTAATCTGTAAAATACAATTTGTAGGTGGTCATATTTCTGCATCAACACACATTTCCCCTTTTAATAAATCCTCTGCGATTTAGATATCGTCTATAATCAATATTGTGATAATATCTGATTGATTGTTCAGCCCTTATTCACGTCATAAATTAATTCCTGGTCCCAATTTGGAAAAGAGGTCTCTGATCTGAATGAGAAAAATCGGTTTAAATAAAGGTTGCATTATTTACTTTTTTTTTTATTCTGACATTTCCTAAAACATGTCCGTCCTCTAGCGCCGCCATGTGGCCAAAGATATATTTTTTCAAACAGTAAATAAACATGAGAAGCAACAGACAACACGTGTGATGGGAAAGACCAAGCCCCCAGGAAGGGCGCTGGACTCTGAGGAAAATATTCGTAGTGGCCAAACGGCGGTACTACACTTCCGTATCAGTCGCTGGACCCGGAAACACTTTCCCATTGACTTCCATCGGGAGACAGATGTCTGTAAATCATTGGGATAATTTTGTAACTAAATAAACAACCCAGTATGAACACTTGTATAGCCCTTATTAAAAAACATGATGCAAGTATCAGCATGATGCACAATAAGAACGGATTATATGAATACTTTCGTGACGTTTCGCTCTCTCAAAAGTAGGGGCCATTTTGTCTTCATGCGCCAATGAGCAGCTCTCATAGGAATGAACGAAGCCCCGCCCCCCACGCTGTATCCAGTTCTTATTATAGACACATGTGAACTTTATGTCAACAAAACAGAGCAGCCTTCTGACTACAGAGGTATTGTTTAAACTGTAATAAAACCAAACAGGATTTTAGAGGCAGATTTAACGAGCGTGAAACAGGAAGTGGAGCTCAAAATAACCGAGGAGGACTTTTACCAACAGCATGATAAGAGCGCCCTTCACAAACAGGCTTTAAAGGTCACCTATCATGCTGTCTTTAGGCAATAGCATAGGTTTCAGATATATAAAAAAACATGTCTATGAAGTGTTTTTCTCAAAATACCAAACAGATCACCCATTCTAGCCACGCCTCGTATCCCTCCATTTCACTTCCTGTTTCAAAAGTGCTGATTTATAGAGGTCATGCGGGGACCCGGCCAGCTACCGTCTAAACTAAATGCTGCCGTGATGAAACGCCATCTCATGGATTATCAAGGATCTGAAACAGTCTGGAGCTCAAAGGCTTTCTCTCTCCCCCGGTTACACCACAAGGTGAGTTCCTTTACTACTTCCTGCTTCTTCACACACATGCTCTCCAGCACAGGTTAGCTCTGAGTGTTAGCCATTCTAATGTAAACACCGACCATATTACGTCCAAAACAGTCGGGCGTTGTTTCTGATAGCAGCGTTTCTGATTGGCCCGTGGGGTCCACATTTCAGATGTTACGTCATATCGGACGCAAATCTGGATCAGCTCCGTTGTTCCCCGTTTTTTAGAGATTTGAGTACGGAGGAAAAGAGAGAGGGGTTTTATTTCCTGACGCTGCGTGAGTTCCCCGACGCACCGGGGACACATGTTGATGTATAACAGATATCAAAAAGTGCATTTGCATGATAGGTCCCCTTTAAATTTGCCGAATACTGCCGAGTCATATTTCAGGCGATTCCTCATTACATTTCAGTCAATAACATATTCGTGTGTGAGCTCAAGCGTCCTGTTCTTTCCGATCTTAACGCCTACCTAGCAAAATATCTTTGAACACAAAAAAAACAAATAAGGACGAAATAACGTTTTTATGAAACACCCACTGCTCCGAGCTTAGGATGGGTAACAAGCAGAAGCCGAATGTCACGGTGTGTGCCGTGTGCATGGAAACTATTAAAGCACTGCTTGGTAACACTAGTGGAGTAATATTTTATCTGCGGTCAGGTCCTGGACTTAAACCAGGTCTGTGTCCGTCATATAAAACCTTTATATACATCATAACGTTTCTGTTCAACTGTGTGAGCCAATAAGAAACCCCACAGAGGTCAGGTGACAATAAAAAGAGCTTCATGATAGCTAACAGGAACACCGGAATTTTCGGACTATAAACCGCGCCTTTTTTCGACCCTGCGGCTTATATAACGGTGAGCCTAATCTATGGATTTTACAGATAACGGCCACTAGGGGACCTCCTACATCTATGGATTTTACAGGTTACAGTCCGCCACCTCTAAGCGGCGGGCTCCAGCAGGAAAAGCTGGAGGCCGGAAAAGAGTGAGACAGGTAGCGCGCCAAAGTAAAAGTGGAACCGAGAGACAGAACGAGAGCAAGACAGACGGACATTACGAGAGCGAGACAGGTTTTCATGCACAAACCCTTCGCTCAGCGAGAGGCGTGGACGACTAGCGGCGATAAATCATTCACCAAAACTGGTCGCATGCGAAAAGCAACTTTCGCTCAAGTTTGCGAGTGGATCCTGACCAAACATCCACGATCACCAACGGGTTCCGAAAGGCTGGACTGCTTACATACGGTAATTAAACATTAAAATACCTGCGGCTTATAGTCAGAACGGTACTTAAAGTTAAATTCAAGCACTTTCAAGGTGAAGTTTAAAGCTTTTGAAGCAGCTTACAGCTAAACATACTTATACTCAAATTATTGTCTCACTACCTTCACATTAAATCTGATGTTCTTTATGCTATGACCAAATGTGTGTTACGTAAACAGCGTCCTGCAGAAGGACATTTAATATTTCAAAAAGAGCATTTTCTAGCACCCGTACGAACCCCGTGTTTCCATAAACTCACTTTTTAAGAATGTCTTGTTTTCTTTTGCTCTTCAGACGTCGGCAGACCCATTGATTTCTGCCTCTGGTCGTACATCATCTTCTCCACCATACCACGCGTCTCTCCGTCCAGATCTGACAGCTGCTCAACACACACACACACACACACACACACACACAACACACACACACACACACACACACACACAGCACACACACACACACACACACACCACACACACACACCACACACACACACACACACACACACACACACACACACACACACACACACACACACACACACACACACACCACACACACACACACACACACACACACACACACACACACACACACACACACACACACACACACACACACACACCACCACACACCACGAGTCTTAACTACAGATTCAAGCAGGTAAAACCCCTGAAACACGTCGGCGTCAAATCACTTACCTTCGAGTTCTCTGGAGAGACTTTCTTGGTGTTAATTTCTGGATCTGTGGACACAATCTTGCTCCACCACTCCATCTTATTAACCTGAAACGAAAGCATATCATTAGGGACAGACCGATGACTTTAATTACCTTGGTTGCTGATTGGCTAATGGCTACACAAGACAAAACATCGCTATGACATCATCAAGTGGCCAAAATCTGATCAGCTCATTTTCAGACAGGCTTTTATAGAAATGGATCAAAAAGAGAGAAAATCTTTGTTCCTGAAACTTTCAGAGTCTCTTTCCAGAGAGGGGACACATGTTGATGTAGAAGAGACACGAAGAAGAGGGGACACATGTTGATGTAGAAGAGACATGAAGAAGAGGGGACACATGTTGATGTAGAAGAGACATGGAGAAGAGGGGACGCATGTTGATGTAGAAGAGACATGGAGAAGAGGGGACACATGTTGATGTAGAAGAGACATGAAGAAGAGGGGACACATGCTGATGTAGAAGAGACATGAAGAAGAGGGGACACATGTTGATGTAGAAGAGACATGGAGAAGAGGGGACACATGTTGATGAAGAAGAGACATGGAGAAGAGGGGACACATGTTGATGTAGAAGAGACATGGAGAAGAGAGGACACGTGTTGATGTAGAAGAGACATGAAGAAGAGGGGACACATGTTGATGTAGAAGAGACATGAAGAAGAGGGGACACATGTTGATGTAGAAGAGACATGGAGAAGAGGGGACCATGTTGATGTAGAAGAGACATGAAGAAGAGGGGACACATGTTGATGTAGAAGAGACATGAAGAAGAGGGGACACATGTTGATGTAGAAGAGACATGGAGAAGAGGGGACACATGTTGATGTAGAAGAGACATGAAGAAGAGGGGACACATGTTGATGTAGAAGAGACATGAAGAAGAGGGGACACATGTTGATGTAGAAGAGACATGAAGAAGAGGGGACACATGTTGATGTAGAAGAGACATGGAGAAGAGGGGACACATGTTGATGTAGAAGAGACATGAAGAAGAGGGGACACATGTTGATGTAGAAGAGACATGAAGAAGAGGGGACACATGTTTGATGTAGAAGAGACATGGAGAAGAGGGGACACATGTTGATGTAGAAGAGACATGAAGAAGAGGGGACACATGTTGATGTAGAAGAGACATGAAGAAGAGGGGACACATGTTGATGTAGAAGAGACATGGAGAAGAGGGGACACATGTTGATGAAGAAGAGACATGGAGAAGAGGGGACACATGTTGATGTAGAAGAGACATGGAGAAGAGAGGACACGTGTTGATGTAGAAGAGACATGAAGAAGAGGGGACACATGTTGATGTAGAAGAGACATGAAGAAGAGGGGACACATGTTGATGTAGAAGAGACATGGAGAAGAGGGGACACATGTTGATGTAGAAGAGACATGAAGAAGAGGGGACACATGTTGATGTAGAAGAGACATGAAGAAGAGGGGACACATGTTGATGTAGAAGAGACATGAAGAAGAGGGGACACATGTTGATGTAGAAGAGACATGGAGAAGAGGGGACACATGTTGATGTAGAAGAGACATGAAGAAGAGGGGACACATGTTGATGTAGAAGAGACATGAAGAAGAGGGGACACATGTTGATGTAGAAGAGACATGAAGAAGAGGGGACACATGTTGATGTAGAAGAGACATGGAGAAGAGGGGACACATGTTGATGTAGAAGAGACATGAAGAAGAGGGGACACATGCTGATGTAGAAGAGACATGAAGAAGAGGGGACACATGTTGATGTAGAAGAGACATGAAGAAGAGGGGACACATGTTGATGTAGAAGAGACATGGAGAAGAGGGGACACATGTTGATGTAGAAGAGACATGAAGAAGAGGGGACACATGTTGATGTAGAAGAGACATGGAGAAGAGGGGACACATGTTGATGTAGAAGAGACATGAAGAAGAGGGGACACATGTTGATGTAGAAGAGACATGAAGAAGAGGGGACACATGTTGATGTAGAAGAGACATGAAGAAGAGGGGACACATGTTGATGTAGAAGAGACATGGAGAAGAGGGGACACATGTTGATGTAGAAGAGACATGAAGAAGAGGGGACACATGTTGATGTAGAAGAGACATGGAGAAGAGGGGACACATGTTGATGTAGAAGAGACATGAAGAAGAGGGGACACATGTTGATGGAGAAGAGACATGAAGAAGAGGGGACACATGTTGATGTAGAAGAGACACGAAGAAGAGGGGACACATGTTGATGTAGAAGAGACATGAAGAAGAGGGGACGCATGTTGATGTAGAAGAGGGGACACATGTTGATGTAGAAGAGGGGACACATGTTGATGTAGAAGAGACACGAAGAAGAGGGGACACATGTTGATGTAGAAGAGACATGGAGAAGAGGGGACACATGTTGATGTAGAAGAGGGGACACATGTTGATGTAGAAGAGGGGACACATGTTGATGTAGAAGAGGGGACACATGTTGATGTAGAAGAGACATGAAGAAGAGGATTTTGTATAATAGACGTCTTTAAATAAAAGAAGTTACAACACAAACCTTTTCCAAGTGGAGCGTGACAACTTTCCCGTCGTCAAGGAGCCAATTGCTTTCGTCCACCTTCACCTCGCCGTACATCTGGCCCTCGAGGACGGGAGGGTGTCCCTTCAGCCCCACTTTGATGGTGCGCCTCTGGATATCCACCACCACGTCTCTGGCCTTGATGCGGAAGCTGACATCGAAAGGCAAGACGACCTGCAGGAAAATATATACACATCATTTGGCGGGACTTGAAGAATCCCAAGAAGATCCAGAAAATGGTCGACGTTGAGATTAACGGTTATCAAAGTACAAATATCCAAAATCAGTTCAACGGTTTTCAATATGTACTCAAATTGATGGGTTTGGATGACCGGGGGAAACTGGCTCTTTAAAGCTCACCTATCATGCTATATTCAAACAATATATTATAGGGCCATATCTATACAAAACCTGTTTGCTCAAAATACAATCAGCTCCGTTGTTCCCCCGTTTTTAGAGATGTAGGTACGGAGGAAAAGAGAGGGTTGTATCTCCTGACACACCGGTGACACATATTGATGTTTATTACATGGCTTAGTTGAATACTCGATTCTGATTGGTCAATTCAGAACACGTGACACGTTGTTAATACCGAACAGACAGACCGCTGTCAAGGACTTATTGACCGTTGTTAAGGACGCTCACATCTTCAGAAAGAAGTCCGGTCGATTTAACTGTATACAGTTGGGCCGAAAAGCAAACTGCATGCAGCTTGCTTTTCGAACTGGGACAAGAAAAACAGCGGAGAAGTAACGGGGCAGAAACCCTCCTTTTTACGCAGCGGTCCAGACATAGACATCAAACAGTTCCTTTGGCATCAGGGCAGGATATCTAGATACTTTCCAAGGTTTGACATCATGAATTGTGCTACTTTTAAAGCAAGGAGCGATGTTTTCAAATCTGTAATCAAAAAGCTCCTCAAAAACGCAAGCAGGTCCTGCCGTTGGCTTTTCAAACTGACAAGAGACGCTCTCACTGTTTTTCAAATGTAACAGTTTGAGAAGCAAGCAAACTGTCTGATTGTCTTTCGTTTTCCGCTGTCGTGTGATAGCAACATGGAGGATTTTAACATTCATTTTAATATATTTGGAGAGCACAGTAATTTGGAGTAATAGTTAGTGGCTGATGAGTCCCCAGTGAAGAAAAGAAAAATACAAGAAAAGTTAGAGAGTAAGAGAGAGGATCGAGGACAGAAACGTCGATCTGAATATCCCTAAAGATTTCCCATTCACCATGTCACATTGTACCATTAATGGAAACGTTCAGGTCAATGTTAATTACAGCTAAGGCTCAAATGCTAAGATGAACAGAGTTAGTTGCTATCGAAGCAGTTCCTGCCGTTGCAACAGCCTAGTTCAAACATCAACACCGGACAATTTTTCGTAGCGGATGAATGTCATTTTAAATCAGTTAAACTATGTTTTTAATCATTAAAAACATTTTATAAATCAATAAAAGCATTTCAATTAATATTGGGACTCATGTCGTTACTTTGTTGAGAATGTGGCCATGCAATAAGCGGGATAATGTGCTGCGACGCGGTCATTATGGGGAAAAGAACACCATAATGACCGCGTCGCAGCACATTATCCCTAAAGAGACCTTTAAAAAGTGCATTTTGCATAATAGGAGAGCTTAAATGACCGAAAATCAAGTCTGTCTGTAGATGCTTCTTAAGATGATGCACCGAGTGTGTCCCTATATGTTCTCGGCCAGGATTCTCTTGAAAACGAGATGTTTCTGGTTAAATGAAAACAGTGACACTCACGTCGACTTCAGACAGGGATTGCGTCCACTTGTAGTTCGGCAAGTCGGCTCCGTTCCCTGCGTTGGGCTTCATTTTATCTTTGTCCTTCTCGTCCTCCTCTCCGTCGGACTCAGACTGAGGAAACAAAGTCAACGTGTCAGCAGAGGCTCAGGATGGAGGGAAGGCGTGGAATATACCGGCGGGCCAGATCTAATAGGAATTAGACATTATCCTGCGGGCCGAAATTAAATCCACCACGGGCCTGATTTGGCCCCCGGGCCTCGAGTTTGACACCTGTGATTCAAACCAAAGTGTCTCTGCAGATCTGTCCACTTACCCCCTTCTCTTTGTCTACTTTGTCCGTCTTTTCTGGTTCAGGCTTCGGTGTTTCATCCTTCTTTTTCTCGTCTTCGTTCTTTTTCTAAAATACACACAACAAATCAATAAATATGTAAATAGATAGAACCGGCAGGGCAGGAGGTGAACTGGGACCTCTCCAAGTAGCAGTCCACACTCCATATTTTAGGTCTGGTCGGGGACTTGAACCGGCGACCCTACAGCTGCCGGTCCAAGCCCCTACTGACTGAGCCACTAGTGTCATGGACTTCTGTAATACAAGATGGTTTCCACTGACAAGAGCGTCAAGGCTTTGGGGTTTCACCTTGTCGAGTTCAGACTGAAGTTTCTCTGCTTCTTCATCGGTCAGTTCCTGAATCCTTGGACCGTCTTCTTTTGTTTTCTTCTCCTCCGCTAACTTTTCTGCTTTTTCAGCTTTCGCTTTCTTTTCCTTCTCCAGTTTCACCTGCTTCTCCTTTTGGGACTTCATCGCCAGCTTATTGTGTTTGACGACCACATCTTTGACTAGCTGAAAAGCAAAGAGATGAGGTGTAAATTGAGGGATAGCTCTGATGCACGGTTCTTAAAAGTCGCATTTTGTGCATTTCTTACCTTCTCTGCAGCACCTGGTTCGGCACCGGTGAAGAAATCTGTTTTGCGGCGCAGGAAACTGAAAAATGTGTTTACTAGCTGTTGAGAGAAGAAGAAAAGGATGTCACATAGATGAATTATATACTGAGCATTGTTGGTATTCATCATCTTCATGGCTAGTTAACATATTCTACATTTTACACATAATATTCTTTAATCCTTATATTAAAATGCGGCATAGTAGCACACTACTGCAGAAGAAAATATTCCTCAAAAACTGTCTCAGTCTAATGTTAATAATAATACATTTAGTTATCCTCAATAATTAGAAAATGTGTGTACCAAGATAATTCAGATTGTTCCAGAAGATTTGACCCCACACACACGGCTGCATAATAATGTTTAGATGTTTGAGGTATATTTATCTAACATTATACTAATTTTCAAAGAATATTAACCCTAAAAAACGAGTTTTAACGAGATTAAATTGAAATGTGGTGCCAATTTATTTGGTTCTTGAATGCAACGTTTAACATAACATCCTATTTATTTAAAAAGTAAGGTAATGGTGTCTTCAGCTATTGATAATCATAATAATTGTTGCTTAACCCTGTACATGTGACGTTTTCTTCATAATAAATGTTGATTTTAACAAGAGCTAAAACGTTCTAAAATGTTTGTTCTTGTATGCCAAATCTAACATAACATCCAATGTATTAAACAAGTAAAGTTATGGCCTATTCGGCTACAGATAATCATTACAAAACGTGCTTATAACTGTAATATAGTCGTTTTTTCCTCATACAGGCGAGAGGCGCATGTTAGCATACAGGCTAACTGCATTAGCTTCTATATTAGCATGGTAGCTTCCACATGTTATCAACACGCTAACGTACCTCCTGTATTCCTCCTTCTTGTTGTTGTGCCAGAGTGAGCAACATGCCGTCATACTTGTCCTCCTCGTCCCCCATGATGGTGGCTTTAACACCGGTTAAATTAAACGTTAGTTGCGAGAATGACAAGCAAAAAGTAGATTTTAACGACAACGTGAGGCCCGTAGTCACGTTATTCACTTCCTGGAAACAAACCCCGCCCACGTGAGACTTGACCAATTGGAAGAAGACATTTTGAATGACAGCTGAAATATCCAATGAGGTGAGAGTATTGATTCAGGGCGGAAAGGAAGGTGCTGCAGGAAGAATATTCTAGACTAGAGAACACCAAAAACATTTTGATTTTTCATCGTAAATATACATTTTAAACCACTTTTTTACATTTGAAAAGGCAAGAAAAGTAGCCCGTTATTATATGTGAGCTGAGTGAGTTTATGGCCACAATATTGTGAAGAAATAACATTAAAAAATATCTTAAAGTAATTAATAATTCATACTTTTAATATAAAGCAATAGTATAAAAAACATACTGGTAATTATGATTCAAGATGTCAATAAAACATATTATTAACATACACATATATTCGGAGCTTTTTTTCAGATGTGTAAAATGAAATGAAAAAGTGGTGTGAAATTGGGGGATTCCAGTTTCTGTTGAATGCAATTGTAAGTGTTGTTTATGCATATATTAAATGATATTGTTTGAATCACATTTAATGCATTGTAAGAGTGAAAAATCTAATTACAACCATGGGACTTGATCCATGCAAAGAAAAATCTGTGTACAGCAATTATCAAGTTATATGATACCTGATCTCGCAAGTCACCATAAAAAATACTTTATCATGTGTCGATGATGGTTATTAAGCATTGTAAATATTCAACTTACTTATATCTAAAATGATAGCTGACTTGGTGTCCTCTCCAGATGGTGGAACGTTCGAGTCCTGCATGTGTTCATATGTGGCAAACAAAACTCAATCAAATCTTCTTTCACTTTCACTTAATTTACTTTATTGTTTTTACAGTGAAACGATAGGTTACTGGCAATATAGGCACAACACATCTTTGCAGGAAATATGAAATCTTGGCGAGAGTACAAGCAATTTAAGAAAAACCTTCTGAACGGAAACAAAATGCAAAGTATGAATCCAACGACAGTTTATATGACACATTAATCATTTGACATTGCATGTATGTTCCTGGATAAAACCAGAGCTACCAGTTTCACATAATTTCATTAAAAACCACATTGAAGCCAAATTCCTGACACATGCGGTGTGGTTTAGTTAGCTGAACGATCCTGTCACATAAGTCGTTTATTCTGTATGCTAAGACAAGAGGGTCGATGCTGTGAGAATCTGGAGAGTTCTGTATATTACCTGCAACATTACACTATGAGCAAATGCTGATAAGAAGCACAGATAAATTCCACAGAGTCAGCTGGCAAAATTCCCATCAGCACCCAGGAGCAAACACGACACGCAAAACAGACTTTCATTTCATGAGTCAGCCTCAGATAATGTCCTTAATAAGTTATAGTTCAGGATACAACCTGAAGTCTAGCCGCAGGTCACAGCAGATTTAAGAACATTTATGAGATATGAGTTACAGACAGGACGGCCATAGAAAATGCCGTTTCGCTTCATGTTATTATACTTAGGATAAACAGCAAATACACACATTGTTTGGACACCACAAACACCACAGAAGAAGACACATCTTGACTCAAGGCACAGTTATTCACTTTTCTGTAGCTTTCAACTTGTCTCGACAACAATGATTAGTGCTGAAAGCTAGTTGAATTGGTTGTCATGACAACAAAGACACAAAGATATATGTATGTATTTTCTTCTGTACCTTAATTAATAATAGACATTGTAAGTGGCGGTGAGTTCATATCATATTAAAGTTACACATTGTGAAGATATCAATGATTTAAAAACAAGGTAGCGCTGCTGCCGTTTCAATGCCTGATTTAGATGACACTGGATAATGGAGCGGCTAACGTGTTAGCATTTAGCTCGGATCGAAAGTCCATTCAGGAAACAAGCATTTTAAAAGTTGTTTGCAATAGCCATCATGCAATTACACCAAAGCGAATTGTGTCCAAGACTAAGTTTGGTTCATTACGCACTGAGGTACAACTTCTTCGGCTTTTTTGAAAGTCCCATGTCTAAAAATACAACTTCTTTGGCTTTTTTGAAAGTCCCATGTCTAAAAGTACACTTCTTTGGATTTTTTTGAAGTCCCAATGTCTAAAGTACAACTTCTTTCTTCTTTTCTTCGGCTTTTTGAAAGTCCCAATGTCCTAAAGTACAACTTCCTTCGGCTTTTTTGAAAGTCCCAGGTCTAAAAGTAACAACTTCTTTCGCTTTTTTGAAGTCCCATGTCCGAAAGTACAACTTCTTCGGCTTTTTTGAAGTCCCCTGTCTAAAAAGTACAACTTCTTCGGCTTTTTTTTTGAAAGTCCCATGTCTAAAAGTACAACTTCTTCGCTTTTTGAAAGTCCCATGTCTAAAAGTACAACTTCTTACGGCTTTTTTGAAAAGTCCCAGGTCTAAAAGTACAACTTTCTTCGCTTTTTTTGAAAGTACCATGTCTAAAAGTACAACTTCTTTGGCTTCTGTATTTCCTGACATAAAGAAACGTTTAAAAGAACAGGATTTGAGCCAGTCAACAAAACTGCTTTTTCCTTCCTAACAAAACAGTATTACTTCATTTTTTCACACGTTAGCCACATTAATATGAAATATGGCAAAACTACCCAAGCATACATTACAATCATTCATCGAGAATCACAGACTGTAAATATGTCAAGCATAACCGCTGAATTAAGAGCTTTGAATACAGTTTAAAAGTCACACAAATGAGTTTAAAATCCAATATAACATGTGTACAATTTGATGAAATGCATCTTTGCCAAGAGAAAATTGAAGGGGCGAGTCGGGTTTCATGAGCAATGACTCCTTCAAGGACGAAGGCGCGGTGAAACTGCTGCTGCTGATATCTACCTGCTCTATCGGGCAATCCTTCAAATATACACATTGTATTTCCACGCATAAATATCTGCACGCGACCCTGAGTTCACCGACGTCCTTCAGACGATGTGTTTCAACATTTTTTCTTTCCCGCAGAGAGCCGGGCTCAAGAAAGTCTCCCGAGTGCAAGAAGAAAGTGTCGCATTTCAACGTCCCCATAGCGTAACCTTGGTGACACGGCAGGACGAATAATAATTCGAGCGTAGAATCTGCGGGACTCAGGTTCTCACAGAGGTGCGAATGAGAGGCACGCCTGAGGAGTTGGTTTCCGCGTGAGAGGAGGAGCTGGAGGGACGACCTGGAGAAAGAGACAGACAGGTTAATCCTGACATATCGATAGGTTTCCTCAACTATTCAGTGCATTCCAACTTTAAATCATTAAACACTTGGAGGTAAAGAAAGACCTTTGAACGTGGGACTCTTTAAAGTAGAGACACTACATACTGATATACACCTGAACATCAGCAGGAGAGGACTCTTTAAAGTAGAGACACTACATACTGATATACACCTGAACATCAGCAGGAAGAGGACTCTTTAAAGTAGAGACACTACATACTGATATACACCTGAACATCAGCAGGGAGAGGAACTCTTTAAAGTAGAGACACTACATACTGATATACACCTGAACTCAGCAGGAGAGGACTCTTTAAAGTAGAGACACTACATACTGATATACACCTGAACATCAACAGGAGAGGACTCTTTAAAGTAGAGACACTACACACTGATATACACCTGAACATCAGCAGGAGAGGACTCTTTAAAGTAGAGACGACTACATACTGATATACACCTGAACATCAGCAGGAGAGACTCTTTAAAGTAGAGACACTACATACTGATATACACCTGAACATCAGCAGGGAGAGGACTCTTTAAAGTAGAGACCTACATACTGATATACACCTGAACATCATCAGGAGAGGACTCTTTAAAGTAGAGACACTACATACTGATATACACCTGAACATCAGCAGGAGAGGACTCTTAAAGTAGAGATACACTACCTACTGATATACACCTGCACATCAGCAGGAGAGGGACTCTTTAAAGTAGAAACACTAAATACTGATATACACCTGAACATCAGCAGGAGAGGACTCTTTAAAGTACAGACACTACATACTGATATACACCTGAACATCAGCAGAGAGGACTCTTTAAAGTAGAGACACTACATACTGATATACACCTGAACATCAGCAGGAGAGGACTCTTTAAAGTAGAGACACTACATACTGATATACACCTGAACATCAGCAGGAGAGGACTCTTTAAAGTAGAGACACTACATACTGATATACACCTAAACATCAGCAGGAGAGGACTCTTTAAAGTAGAGACACTACACACTGATATACACCTGAACATCAGGAGAGGACTCTTTAAAGTAGAGACACTACATACTGATATACACCTGAACATCAGCAGGAGAGGACTCTTTAAAGTAGAGACACTACATACTGATATACACCTGAACATCAGCAGGAGAGGACTCTTTAAAGTAGAGATACTACATACTGATATACACGTGAACATCAGCAGGAGAGGACTCTTTAAAGTAGAGACACTACATACTGATATACACCTGAACATCAGCAGGAGAGGACTCTTTAAAGTAGAGACACTACATACTGATATACACCTGAACATCAGCAGGAGAGGACTCTTTAAAGTAGAGACACTACATACTGATATACACCTGAACATCAGCAGGAGAGGACTCTTTAAATTAGAGACACTACATACTGATATACACCTGAACATCAGCAGGAGAGGACTCTTTAAAGTAGAGACACTACATACTGATATACACCTGAACATCAGCAGAGAGGACTCTTTAAAGTAGAGACACTACATACTGATATACACCTGAACATCAGCAGGAGAGGACTCTTTAAAGTAGAGACACTACATACTGATATACACCTGAACATCAGCAGGAGAGGACTCTTTAAAGTAGAGACACTACATACTGATATCCACCTGAACATCAGCAGGAGAGGACTCTTTAAAGTAGAGACACTACATACTGATATACACCTGAACATCAGCAGGAGAGGACTCTTTAAAGTAGAGACACTACATACTGATATACACCTGAACATCAGCAGAGAGGACTCTTTAAAGTAGAGACACTACATACTGATATACACCTGAACATCAGCAGGAGAGGACTCTTTAAAGTAGAGACACTACATACTGATATACACCTGAACATCAGCAGGAGAGGACTCTTTAAAGTAGAGACACTACATACTGATATACACCTGAACATCAGCAGGAGAGGACTCTTTAAAGTAGAGACACTACATACTGATATACACCTGAACATCAGCAGGAGAGGACTCTTTAAAGTAGAGACACTACATACTGATATACACCTGAACATCAGCAGGAGAGGACTCTTTAAAGTAGAGACACTACATACTGATATACACCTGAACATCAGCAGGAGAGGACTCTTTAAAGTAGAGACACTACATACTGATATACACCTGAACATCAGCAGGAGAGGACTCTTTAAAGTATAGACACTACATACTGATATACACCTGAACATCAGCAGGAGAGGACTCTTTAAAGTAGAGACACTACATACTGATATACACCTGAACATCAGCAGGAGAGGACTCTTTAAAGTAGAGACACTACATACTGATATACACCTGAACATCAGCAGGAGAGGACTCTTTAAAGTAGAGACACTACATACTGATATACACCTGAACATCAGCAGGAGAGGACTCTTTAAAGTAGGGACACTACATACTGATATACACCTGAACATCAGCAGGAGAGGACTCTTTAAAGGAGAGACACTACATACTGATATACACCTGAACATCAGCAGGAGAGGACTCTTTAAAGTAGAGACACTACATACTGATATACACCTGAACATCAGCAGGAGAGGACTCTTTAAAGTATAGACACTACGTACTGATATACACCTGAACATCAGCAGGAGAGGACTCTTTAAAGTAGAGACACTACATACTGATATACACCTGAACATCAGCAGGAGAGGACTCTTTAAAGTATAGACACTACGTACTGATATACACCTGAACATCAGCAGGAGAGGACTCTTTAAAGTAGAGACACTACATACTGATATACACCTGAGCATCAGCAGGAGATGACTCTTTAAAGTAGAGACACTACGTACTGATATACACCTGAACATCAGCAGCAGAGGACTCTTAAAGTAGAGACACTACATAATGATATACACCTGAACATCAGCAGGAGAGGACTCTTTAAAGTATAGACACTACGTACTGATATACACCTGAACATCAGCAGGAGAGGACTCTTTAAAGTAGAGACACTACATACTGATATACACCTGAACATCAGCAGGAGAGGACTCTTTAAAGTAGAGACACTACATACTGATATACACCTGAACATCAGCAGGAGAGAACTCTTTAAAGTAGAGGCACTACACACTGATATACACCTGAACATCAACAGGAGAGGACTCTTTAAAGTAGAGACACTACATACTGATATACACCTGAACATCAGCAGGATAGGACTCTTTAAGTAGAGACACTACGTACTGATATACACCTGAACATCAGCAGGAGAGGACTCTTTAAAGGATAGACACTACAGTACTGATATACACCTGAACATCAGCAGGAGAGGACTCTTTAAAGTAGAGACACTACATACTGATATACACCTGAACATCAGCAGGAGAGGACTCTTTAAAGTAGAGACACTACATACTGATATACACCTGAACATCAGCAGGAGAGGACTCTTTAAAGTAGAGACACTACATACTGATATACACCTGAACATCAGCAGGGAGAGGACTCTTTAAAGTAGAGAACACTACATACTGATATACACCTGAAATCAGCAGGAGAGGACTCTTTAAAGGGGAGACACTAACATACTGATATACACCTGAAACATCAGCAGGAGAGGACTCTTTAAAGTAGAGACACTACGTACTGATATACACCTGAACATCAGCAGGAGAGGACTCTTTAAAGGGGAGACACTACATACTGATGTACACCTGAACATCAGCAGGAGAGGACTCTTTAAAGTAGAGACACTACATACTGATATACACCTGAACATCAGCAGGAGAGGACTCTTTAAAGTATAAGGACACTACGTACTGATATACACCTGAACATCACAGGAGAGGACTCTTTAAAGTAGAGACACTACATACTGATATACACCTGAACATCAGCAGGAGAGGACTCTTTAAAGTAGATACACTACATACTGATATACACCTGAACATCAGCAGGAGCAGGACTCTTTAAAGTAGAGACACTACATACTGATATACACCTGAACATCAGCAGGACTCTTTAAAGTAGAGACACTACATACTGATATAACCCTGAACATCAGAAGGAGAGAACTCTTTAAGTAGAGACACTACATACTGATATACACTGAACATCAGCAGGAGAGAACTCTTTAAAGTAGGACACTACATACTGATATACACCTGAACATCAGCAGGACTCTTTAAAGTAGAGACACTACATACTGATATACACTGAACCATCAGCAGGAGAGGACTCTTTAAAGTAGAGACACTACATACTGATATAAACCTGAACATCAGCAGCGAGAACTCTTTAAAGTAGAGACACTACATACTGATATACACCTGAACATCAGCAGGAGAGAACTCTTTAAAGTAGAGGCACTAGAGAAAAGGAAACAAGGGAAATGAAAAAAAAAAAAAAGTATTCAGATGAAATAAAAAAAAATGCTGATTTCTTGTCTCTAAATGATTTAAATTGGAAATGATTCACCAGGAAGTCAAACCACACGCAGGACGGACTTCCCCTGTTGCACCAGCCAAGTTATGCAAAACAAAACATTCACATTGCTCACGGCCGCTAACCAAACAACCAAAGCTCCTTTCCCTTATCACATACAACCAAGAGTAGGGTTAACAGAGAGATTGCTCACCTCCGTTGGCCCTCCACATCTCTCTGGCACACTGGTCCGAGGAGGTCAGCTCTGATATCTGGATGTTCGGGTTTGACTTGTAGTCATCTGGAGGAAACAGAGTGAAAAACAGAGTCATGCCGGAAGAGAAAGCAGCTTTGTAATGGTTGTGTTTTCATACGTCTTTCAGAGGTGTCTCTCGAGCCATCTCACTGTTGTTGCTGAACGAAAACGAGTCGCTCTCCCTCATGGTCTCGTTTGCCGCTGTCCGACATCGTCCGCTCCCCCTTGGAGACGTTCGGCCGCCTCTTGCTGCTCTTCCTGGTGCTGATGCGGATGATCCCTCTCACCAGTCGGCACTCGGCCTCCTGCTCTCCCATCTTGTGCTCCTCTGCCAGCGAGTTGATGAGCTGGTGGATGGCTTTGCTCTTCCTCAGGAACACGGAGTCTGTCGTGCACCTGGCCAGCTCCTCGATCTGATACTCGGAGTAAAGCTCCAGCAGCTTCTTCGTGATCAGAGAATCCACGTTCTCCTCTCCGTCCTCCCAGTCCAGAAACCTCATGGACTCGTGCAGCGACGCCTGCTTCTGCCCGCCGGTCGAAACCACAAACGACTGACATTTATCTTCATCTAAGTACTCTCTTGAAGTGTCGACTTTTACTCCGGCGAAGCAGACGTCTCCGAGCCAATCTCCTTCGTCGTCGTCTTCTTCCTCTTTGTTTCCTCCGGCGTGTACAGACGGGAGACTCACGTTCTCCGGTTCGTCCGGTTCATCCTTGGTGCACGGAGATAAGATGGATGTCTGGCAGACTCGATACAGTCCACATGTTAACACGCTGCACACAAAACTCCCGCAGCTGTTCGTCGGCACGCAGGGGTTGCAGGTTTGCGTCGCAGGCGAAGGATCAGCCGAACCAGGGATGAAGCCGATGGGTTCTGATTCTTTGGAGTCCTTCGGGTGAGCTTCGTTCACTGTTCTGGGATCAGGGAGTCTGTGTTCCACCGGGTCCACGCAGCGCTCCTTGTACGACCTCACGCTGCTGCCGGTGGACATGACTGACGGCTTTCAAGCAGTAGAGAAAATGTATACTGTTTTAGGCATATATTATAGGACCCAGATATATAACGGTTTATAAAAAAACATGTCAATGAAGTGTTTTGCTCAAAATACCAAACAGGTCATGCGTTTTAGACGTCCCTCTCACCCCCCCATTTCAGGCCTGTTACTATTGGAAAGTTCTCCCCTTCTTGTTGTCATTTATTAATTATTACTACATTTTTCTTAATGACGTTTCAATTTTTTATCCTCAGTTAAAAAAAGGTATGGTTTAACGCATGATATCCAGTGCAGCAAGAGGCATAAACCCATTGGGACTATTTGAAACCGCCAGCTCAAAAAGCGCATTAAAGTCCTTTGTTTACTTTCTCATAATCTGTCTGTGCAAATAACCGGAAACATGTTATCAAAGCTGCAGAGCCGTAAAGGTCCCACGACACGGCCACTTCTACTGATCATAATTCCATTGTTGAGGAATACTAAAATAAATGTATATTGTTCAATGTTCCAAACTCACATTGGTTTCTCACAGCATCTCTGTAAAGTATGTGTATTCTCTCTCTGTCCTAAACGGCTTGTTGGAGCCCCTGCCCCCCCCCCCTCCCTCGCTGTCTGCGAGACACAGCGAAACCCAGCCCGAAACACACACACACCCGCAGCCTGGCTGGGAGTTTGTGTGTGTGCCCAGGCTGAGTTCCGCGGTGTCTCGCCGACCCCCCACCGGTGAGCCAGCTCAGTGTCCGCTCCTCGCAGCAACGAGCCTCGCAACGTCCCGCCGAGTGAGTGTGTGTGTGTGAGGAAGTCCACGGATTGGTCCAAACGTAGCGGCTCCGCGGATTGGTCCAAACGTGGACCAATCTGCGGAGCCATTACCTTACGTCACTATACCCGAAATACGTCGCTATACCCAAGAAGTAAACAATGGAAGAAATCCCCAACGAGGCGTTCTGAGGCAGCAGACAGGTCTTTCTGTGTTAGAGTTTTACTCGCAACAGGGTGGACTTTGGGGGTTTGTGACTGCAGACCGGTCACACGCAGAAGCTTCACAACACAAGGGGACGGGTGATAACCAGAAAAGCACGACATGGGCCCTTTAATCACTTGAAGCCACCTGAGGGCATCTCTCCTCGCAACTAATGTGGAACTACTATCCCCAGGTGGAGGTAAAGCAACCCAACAGGTTCTCTTCTGCGAGCACACAGGCAAAGACAACAAACATGTCACTCAATGAGTTCAGGGGGATTTCTATAATGCAAAATGCTTCATTGCAACTATTAAATAAGACAGAAGTTAGGGATGCTCAATTAATCGTATTTTAATCGCGATTACGATTATGGCTTGCAACGATTACGAAAACAACGTAATCGAAATAAAACGATTTTTTTTTTTTTTTATTATTTTTTTTTTTTCCAGTTTAATTATACTTAAAGTTCAGGGTACTCAACTGTTACAAATTAAAAACATACTGTTCAAATGTTTTTTTCTCCAATAAATGAATGCTTTCAAGTCAAAGAATAACCGCATTTAATAATCGCATTTACAATTATTGACCCAAATAATCGAGATTATGAATTTTGCCATAATCAAGAAACCCTAACAGAAAGCTTATATGAAATGCTTTTTTTTTTTTTTAAATGATATTCTCCCACAAGCTTGCAAAACCATTTCCTCCTGCGTTTATATTTTGATGCTGAATTAAAAACACCTATTCCAATATAACAATCTTGGAATTTGATCCAATCTAGCTTGCATGATTACAGACAATATTGCAGCAAACCAATTAGTTTTAAAAAAAAAAACGTATGTGTCTTAATTTCTATTATACATTGCCTTGTTTTTTTATACTGCTGCAACGCTGTTCTGTCTGTCTGTCGGTCTGTCCTACCTATCTATCTATCTATCAATCCATCCATCCATCTATCCGTCTATCCGTCTATCATCCGTCTATCTATCCGTCTATCTATATGTCTATCTATCTATCTATCTATCTATCTATCTATCTATCTATCCATCTATCTATCCATCATCTATCTATCCATCCATCCATCTATCCGTCTATCTATATGTCTATCTATCTATCCATCTATCTATCTGTCCATCTATCTATCTATCCATCCATCTATCTATCTGTCCATCTATCTATCTATCCATCCATCCATCTATCTATCTATCCATCTATCTATCTATCTATCTATCTATCTATCTATCTATCCATCCATCCATCTATCCGTCTATCTATCTATCTATCTGTCCATCCATCTATCTATCCATCTATCTATCTGTCCATCTATCTATCCATCCATCCATCATCTATCCATCCATCTATCTATCCATCCATCTATCTATCCGTCTATCTATCTATCTATCTATCTATCTATCCATCCATCCATCCATCTATCCGTCCATCTATCTATCTGTCTATCTATCTATCCATCAACACAATTTCCTTCATTAGACTAAACTAAACATGCACCTGCTGTAGGTTGCATGAAAGCCGAATTAATAAAAACATCTTTTTGAAGCTAAACATATCTTCATTTATCCTTTACAAGTAATGCATATGAGTTGTGGACAAAATTAGCCTTATATTGCTTTATTTACAAATAGGGTCTGGTGTTGTGACGTGTTGGTACACATGTTAACAGTAAGGTATAAGCGACAAGGTAATGGACAAACACAAGGAAGTAATACATTGTTGTTCCACCTTACATAGTGCCATAAACGACATGTATGCTATCATTTGAAACACATGAAGGCAAAAGCAATTAAGTGTATACAAGTTATTTTCATTTTCATGGCGACATGTCATGGCTCTTTCCTCCATTAGAGGACTTACTTACATTTCACACGGTGCGTCCAGCAAACTGATTCCCGCGTTTAATCTTGTCTCTGCCGCCTTACATTAAACATTTCTGTTTTTAATCCATTTGCAAAGTCCCATGTGTTCAATCCGCTCAAAGAACGTCACCGTTTCTGGAAAGTTTTCGACCGAATCCGTACCTGAGCGTCAAGGTGGAGGAAAAGCAACAGGTAGCTGCAGAAAGGGGGCGGGACTTCCGGTTTTGACTTCCAAAATAAAACATAGAAATAAGTTGACACTGATTTTAACGTTGGAATGATGTATTCTACATGTTTACAGTGGTACAAACCAGTGTTGCAACTCCACAGCGGAAATCAAGAGTATCTTAAGAGCATCACTCGGAATCTGAAGTGTTGTATTTGAGCTGTTTTCCAAAATAAATGCAGGAAATAGTGCTGCTGGAGAGATAGATAGATAGATAGATAGATTAGATAGATAGATAGATCAGGAATAGATAGATATATAGATAGATGGATGGATAGATAGATTAGATAGATAGATAGATGGATGGATAGATAGATGGATGAGATAGATAGATGGACTAGATGGATAGATAGATGGATGAGATAGATAGATAGATCGATGGATGGATGGATAGATAGATAGAGATAGATGGATGGAATAGATAGATAGATGGAGATAGATAGATGGCTAGATGATAGGATAGATAGATGGATAGATCGATAGATAATGATAGATAGATAGATAGATAGATAGATAGATAGATAGATGGATGGATAGATAGATAGATAGATAGATGGAGAGATAGATAGATGAATAGATGGATAGAGAGATGGATGGAGATAGATGGATGGATGGATAGATGGATAGATGGATAGAAGATAGATAGATGGAGAGATAGATAGATGAATAGATGGATAGATAGATAGATAGATGAATAGATAGATAGATAGATGGATGGATGGATGGATAGATGGATAGATAGATAGATAGAGAGATAGATGATAGATAGATAGATAGATAGATAGATAGATAGATAGATAGATAGATGGATGTATAGATAGATAGATAGATGGAGAGATAGATAGATGAATAGATGGATAGATAGATAGATGGATGGATGGATGGATAGAGGGATAGATAGATAGATAGAGAGATAGATAGATAGATAGATAGATAGATAGATAGGAGATGGATGGATAGATAGATGGATGGATGGATAGATAGATAGATAGATAGATGGAGAGATAGATAGATAGAGAGATAGATGGATGGAATAGATGGATAGATAGATGGATGGATGGATAGATAGATGGATCGGGATGATGGATGGATGGATAGATGGATAGATAGATAGATAGATAGATAGATAGAAGATAGAGAGATAGATAGATGGAGAGATAGATAGATCAGATGAATTAGATGGATGGATAGTATCGATAGATAGATAGATAGATAGATGTGATGGATAGATAGATGGAAGGATGGATAGATAGATACGATGGATGGATGGATGGATAGAGGATAGATAGATAGATAGATAGATAGATAGATGGAGAGATAGATAGATGAAATAGATGGATAGATAGATAGATGGATGGATGGATGGATAGATAGATAGATAGATGGAGAGAGATAGATAGATGATAGATGGATAGATAGATAGATAGATGGATGGATAGATAGATAGATAGATAGATGGAGACGATAGATAGATGAATAGATGGATAGATAGATAGGATGGATAGATTAGATGGCATAGCTGGATAGATAGATAGATAGATGGATGGATGGATAGATAGATAGATAGATGGATGAATGATAGATGAATAGATAGATGGATAGATAGATAGATTATTGTTGCTGTGCTCAGTCATTTTACATTACATCTATGTTTAATCACTTTCTTCATACTTGCACTGCTGTCATTAATGGTCCTTTTCAGTTCCCTGCAGTAAAACCATCAACATGCCAGTCTGCTTACGAGGTGTATCTTCCTCTGATGGCTTATAATGACGATTTAACAGATATAATGTACATTTAAGATGGCTATGAGAATAGCTGAAGACAAAAGGGTGTTGAACCTTTACACCAATGCTTAAACCTTTAGTCCACAATAATACACTCTCAGTCTCAATCTTTATTCATGTATATGTTGCTGGTATCACTGTGACGAGCTTTGGTTGAATGGATACACAGATTGCTAAGAGTCAGAGGTGTTGTTGGTCTTCAGTGGGAGATGGTGCATATGGAAAGCAATATGATGTCAATGTGAAACTTCAGCAAATAAGAAAGATGTGAATGGTACCAAAAAACTACCGTACTTTTGTATTCAGTGTTTATGAGGATGCACTAAATGAAAGTGCAGTGTCTCTCACGTCCTCATACTAACATGTCCAAATTGCACTTCTTGACACTAAACTAGTGTTCTTGTTTATTACGTTTCTTTGTGCACACTATTTTCCGAACATTTCTAAGTCATACTTTAAAAGATTGTTGGGGAAATGTTCCCAGCGTCGCCAGCGCAATGACGCCTATGAATATGTGCAATAATATATATATATATTATATATGCCGTCCAATAGATGTGCAATAATATACCCTGGCTAGAAAGATAGATGGATATACTTGATTTATCTAATTTGGGAAAATATTTGTGTTGCAGAAGCATTGTCCCTCAACATTAAAATGCAAATACTTAAAAGTGAAATAGAGAAATACAATTACAAAATGTAATGAAAATGGAAAAATAGTAATCAAATACAAGCAATATAAGAATATAAATGTTATGGATAATAAAAAAATTTCTTAAAAAAGTCGAAAATACTACAGGAGCATAGACATACTGTACATACGGCAGTGTGTCAGTCAGTAGGGGCTTGGACTGGGAGCTGTAGGGTCGCCGGTTCAAGTCCCCGACCAGAACATTAAAATATGGCGAGAGAGGACTGGCTCTGCTACTTGGAGATGGTCCCAGTTCACCTCCTGCCCTGCCATGGTGCCCTTGAGCAAGGCACCGGATGCATGTGTGGACCATTAAAGAGGGTTTCACATCTATAGGTTTCATCCTTTATATCTACAGTCTATGGTTAATCTCCCAATTCTTCTTCTTCTTCTTCTTCTTCTTCTTCTTCTTCTTATTCTTCTTCTTCTTCTTCTTCTTCTTCTTCTTCTTCTTCTTCTTCTTCTCTTCTTATGCAAATAGGATGGTATATAATATATATATACTACTATATCTCTCAGGATGTGTATTTTGTAAGTTGTGTAATTTAAAAAAATCTTAAATATCTTTTATCAATGCTTCTTGGTTAATATTAGGCTGTCTTTTAGGCTCTTTTCTTGCTGTAACAAATTTAGAATTCTGAATACAGCAGGTGGCGGTAATGCACTTTTAACGCCGGTTACCACGCGCCATTAAACAAACAGAAGAAGAAGAATGACGTCACAGAAGAGGTAAAAAAACATGGCTGCCCCCGACGGGTCGAGACGTTTTTCTTAATTTGAAGTGTTTAATATCCACTTCTGAACGGTAAGTGTCATATTATTGCGTGACAGCGAGTTTTAATATACTTAATACGCCTATACACGTTGTGTTGAGGTCACTGATACGTAAAATAAGGCCATATTCACAACGTAAAAAAGTGAAAAGTGATCCATGCTGGCTCCACCACGTTTGTTTTCCTGAGGTATTAAACCACATTTTTCTCCCTCAGTATATGCGTGTATTTACTCAGTTTTATTAAGCTGCGAAATCACATTTTTAAATGTAATATTTCGATAAAGCAGTATGGTTTAATAGTGATGTGTTTTAGGGACGTTTTGATGCACGTCTGAAGTCAGAATAGGCACACGTTATTAATAATGAAAACACGATGACAGATACCATGGTAACACACAACTAAGTAGCAGTACAGTTTAAAAAACAAGGACCATATAAACATATAGAAGTAGCTGGTACTGTTAACGGAGTAAAATCATTGCAATACAACAACAAACATGTTTTAAATAATGTTTTTAAAGGTGTGGCATTATGGTCTCCTAATCAATCTTATGGATGCAATTTTGACCTTAATCTTAAGTGGGGTTTTTCTGTGGTTTTTAGTATTTATTGCTAATTAACTATTTTATTAAAGGTGGGGTATGTCATTCACTTCAGAAACACCTTTTGTTATTTTCCATAGAATGCTCTTAACATCCCGACAGCAATGAATATATTAAATGCTTTGACAATAAATACATAGAAATATTTCATCTGTGGAAGCCGTGGTGCTGTAAAAAGCTCGACCAATCATCTGAGCCGGCTAAAGTAACTGGATGGCCTACCTGCCTGTCAGCCTTCCACCTGGGCACAAACGTATCTGTGCCCTCATTGGTCGTGTGCGCATTCATGTGTGTTGGAGGAGGGGCTCTGTGAGGAAGTGGCAGATTTTTTTCAGCTGCGTACTTTCAAGTTCTAGCGCACTCGAGCTGGTTTCTCCGTTCTTACCTACCCCACCTTTAATACCATGTTATGGATTTTACCTGTGAGAACAAGTGAGTTGTATTCAGTTAATGAGTTAAGATGGGTTAATGTTTCAACAGATCATGCTTACCATGGACAAAGCAGAGAACATTGTGCCACCTGCTGAGGAGGAGCAGATGGAGGAAGAAGGAGACAAGGAGGAAGAAAAGGTAGATCAGGAAGAAGGTAAACAAGAAGATGATGGACCGCAGGAAAGTGGAGTTGAAAAGGAAACGAAAGAAGAAGCCGTGCCGCCGGCTGCAGCTCAAACCAAAACGGCTAAGAAGAAGAAAAAGAATCCCTTTCCTGTGAAAACCAAAGAGAAGAGGCCGGACGAAGGCCTGAACCTCAACAACGAGGTGGTGAGGATGAGGAAGGAGGTGAAGAGGGTGAGAGCACTGATCTTCAGGAAGATGACGCGACAGGTTGCCGCCCTGAAGAAGATGAAAGGCACGGAGATGGAGATCGAGAAAAACAAGAGGAGGGCTGCCAGACTGCTGGAGGAGGTCCACGCCATGAAGGGCCTCTCCCCTGACGTGGTAATGATACTACTACAGTGTTGCCCCCAGGCTTACTGCTTTGGGGGGGGGGGGGGATATATATGTTTAAATCGTCTGGAGCAGAGAGGAGCCGTGGGTTATTGATTAATGCATCAGTGTTTCAAAATTACTAAACTCACAACTTGGAATGAAAGCGTTTATTTAATAAAAGAAAAGTGACAGGAGATAGAGATTAGTTGCAATTTGGTGCTATATATATATATATATATATAAAAAAATAATTTGTCCTCCAAGACAATGGTAGGGGAAACACTGTAATGATAATTCATTCTATGTGCACCCACGCACACCTTACAAGTCATAAAATATTCGAAGGAAAGGTTTAAGACGGTACAGAAGGACCGTAACGGGGAACATGGAGGACTTCCCAGCGTAACTTTAATACCTTAGAGCAGGCGGGTCGAACTCAACTTCATGGCGGGCCACAACAGCATTACGGTTGCACTCAAAGGGCCGGTTGTAACTTTAAGACTATATAAATATATATATAAATAAAATAACGTAGTATACTACATTATTACCCAAAGCAGCAGAAGAAGAAGTGACGTCAGCGGCTCCCTCAGGGACTTATTCCTGTGAACGCGATCTACGAGATAGTTCCGGGGGAAAGTACTTAATGGTGGAATATCGGACAGTCAAAATGCATCCCTGTCATTGGTGGAGGATTCTGGGAATCTGCACACGTCACTCTATTACACAAGTAAAGTGTTCAGAGAGTGAAATGTTGCTTTACGAATTTCCACACTTGATGCTGTCCCCTTGATTTAAATTTCAGATACCTGTATTCAACTGAATTAGTTTAGAGAGGAAACATTTAGACTAAAATGTAAAGATTTTTCATCGACTAAAACTGGACTGAAACGTTTTGAGCTGTCGTCGACTAAACGCACTAAAATGTGACTAAAACTAATAAATATCTTCTTCTAAAGACTAAATCTAAAATAGCTGCCGAAATTAACACTGGGGTAATAAGCAGTACTTTAATATGCAGTACTTTAATATGCAGTACTTTAATATGCAGTACTTTAATATGAAGTACTTTAATATACAGTACTTTAATATGCAGTACTTTAATATGCAGTACTTTAATATGAAGTACTTTAATATACAGTACTTTAATATACAGTACTTTAATATGCAGTACTTTAATATGCAGTACTTTAATATGAAGTACTTTAATATACAGTACTTTAATATGCAGTACTTTAATATTAAGTAATTTACTATACAGTACTTTAATATGCAGTACTTTAATATGAAGTACTTTAATATGCAGTACAGATGTTGTACTTTAATATGAAGTACTTTAATATGCAGTACTTTAATATGCAGTACTTTAATATGAAGTACTTTAATATACAGTACTTTAATATGCAGTACTTTAATATACAGTACTTTAATATGCAGTACTTTAATATGAAGTACTTTAATATGCAGTACAGATGTTGTACTTTAATATGAAGTACTTTAATATACAGTACTTTAATATGAAGTACTTTAATATGAAGTACTTTAATATACAGTACTTTAATATACAGTACTTTAATATGCAGTACTTTAATATGAAGTACTTTAATATACAGTACTTTAATATACAGTACTTTAATATGCAGTACTTTAATATGCAGTACTTTAATATGAAGTACTTTAATATACAGTACTTTAATATGCAGTACTTTAATATTAAGTAATTTACTATACAGTACTTTAATATGCAGTACTTTAATATGAAGTACTTTAATATGCAGTACAGATGTTGTACTTTAATATGAAGTACTTTAATATGCAGTACTTTAATATGCAGTACTTTAATATGAAGTACTTTAATATACAGTACTTTAATATGCAGTACTTTAATATACAGTACTTTAATATGCAGTACTTTAATATGAAGTACTTTAATATGCAGTACAGATGTTGTACTTTAATATGAAGTACTTTAATATACAGTACTTTAATATGCAGTACTTTAATATACAGTACTTTAATATGCAGTACTTTAATATGAAGTACTTTAATATGCAGTAGAGATGTTGTACTTTAATATTAAGTACTTTAATATGCAGTACTTTAATATGCAGTACTTTAATATTAAGTACTTTAATATGCAGTACTTTAATATGCAGTACTTTAATATGAAGTACTTTAATATACAGTACTTTAATATGCAGTACTTTAATATACAGTACTTTAATATGCAGTACTTTAATATACAGTACTTTAATATGCAGTACTTTAATATACAGTACTTTAATATGCAGTACTTTAATATGCAGTACTTTAATATACAGTACTTTAATATGAAGTACTTTAATATGAAGTACTTTAATATACAGTACTTTAATATGCAGTACTTTAATATGCAGTACTTTAATATACAGTACTTTAATATGAAGTACTTTAATATGTAGTACTTTAATATGAAGTACTTTAATATAAAGTACTTTAATATGCAGTACTTTAATATGCAGTACTTTAATATACAGTACTTTAATATGCAGTACTTTAATATGAAGTACTTTAATATGCAGTACTTTAATATGAAGTACTTTAATATGCAGTAGAGATGTTGTACTTTAATATTAAGTACTTTAATATTAAGTACTTTAATATGCAGTACTTTAATATGCAGTACTTTAATATGCAGTACTTTAATATGCAGTACTTTAATATGAAGTACTTTAATATACAGTACTTTAATATGCAGTACTTTAATATACAGTACTTTAATATGCAGTACTTTAATATGCAGTACTTTAATATACAGTACTTTAATATGCAGTACTTTAATATACAGTACTTTAATATGCAGTACTTTAATATGAAGTACTTTAATATGCAGTACTTTAATATGCAGTACTTTAATATGCAGTACTTTAATATACAGTACTTTAATATGAAGTACTTTAATATGCAGTACTTTAATATGCAGTACTTTAATATACAGTACTTTAATATGCAGAACTTTAATATGAAGTACTTTAATATGCAATACTTTAATATGCAGTACTTTAATATGCAGTACTTTAATATACAGTACTTTAATATGCAGTACTTTAATATGCAGTACTTTAATATGCAGTACTTTAATATACAGTACTTTAATATGCAGAACTTTAATATGCAGTACTTTAATATGCAGTACTTTAATATGCAGTACTTTAATATACAGTACTTTAATATGCAGTACTTTAATATACAGTACTTTAATATACAGTACTTTAATATGCAATACTTTAATATGCAGTACTTTAATATGCAGTACTTTAATAGGCAGTACTTTAATATGCAGTACAGATGTTGTACTTTAATATGAAGTACTTTAATATGCAGTACTTTAATATGCAGTACAGATGTTGTTGTTAACGTGTGTTCAAACTGTCCCCAGGTGACCAAAACAGCTCTCCAGAGGAATCTGAACTTTGAACACGTGTGTAAAAACCCAAAGTCTGATATATCTGATCGGGCCACGGCGCGCATCGCTACTCATCCTCAGTTCCAGAAGAAGATCGAGGCCATCAAAGCTGCGGTGAAGGCCTTCAAAGAAGAGCGGACGAAGGGAGGAAAGCAGGCAATTAAAGAAAAGCCGCAAAATAAACCTCTCAAGCTGACGCCTCAGACGCCGGAGAAACAGGTGGAGCGCAAGAGTGAGAAAGTGGAGGAGGAAGTGGAGGTGGAGCGACAGGAAGTCATCGAGGATAAGAAAGTGGAGGATATCGTTAAAAACACTGACACGGTAGCTGTTGTCGAGCCTGAGAAGGGAAGCGTGGAAGCAACTCCTTCGGCCGATGTGGAAATAAAGGAGATGCCCGAGTCTAAGATTGAGAAGGGAAGCGTGAAAGCGGCTGAAGTGGAAATCAAAGAAACGCCCGAGTCTAAGATCGAAAAACCAGCCGCGGTAAAAGTAAGCGAAGAAAAGGACGATGTGAAAAACACGCCGAAAAGTAACGTCGGAGAGAAGAAACCGGAGACGAAGCCGGCGCCCGATTCGCTCCAGGAAACGAGGAAGGAGGTGGAGAGCGATTTGGAGATATCAGACGGCGAGGAGAAAGAGTACTTTGACGACAGCACGGAGGAACGATTCCACAAACAGTCCTCTCTCTCGGAGGAAAGCGACGACGACGGCGGCTTCTTCGTCGGGAAAGTGAGAAAATGCAAGAGGAAGAGAAAGCAGAAGAGTGGAGATGGGGAGAAGGCACACGAGAAAAGCGAGGCGAAGAGTTCAGACCCGGTTCAAAGTGAGCTGGATGAGCTGGAGGCCAGGCTGAGGTCGAAAAAGAACTCGTTCCAGTCCGTTTTCTGTCCGTCCCTCTCTTCGTCTGGAGGGGGGAGGGGGAGAGGGAGAGGGGGGGATAGGTTTATGAGTCGAGGGAACCCGAGGGGTGACGGAGGTCCAAATAGAGCTTTCAGACGAGAGGCCAAGTTCCAAAATCAAGAGGAAGACGGAGGAGGAGACAGAAATGCAGGCTCCAAGCCGTCAGAGGGGGGGTTCAGGGGGAGAGGTCGAGGGAGAGGAGACTTCACGAGGCAAGGCGACCGGAGAGGGAGGGGAGACTTCACGAGGCAAGGCGACCGGAGAGGGAGGGGAGACTTCACGAGGCAAGGCGACCGGAGAGGGAGGGGTGCACATTCCCAGCAGCCACCAGAAGAGGCTTTGCATCCGTCTTGGGAGGCGAGTCGGAGAAGGAAGGAGCAGCAAGGACAGATCCTGGCCTTCCAGGGCAAGAAGATCAAGTTTGCCGATTAGTCGGTGGAACATTTAGCCGAATACTTCGTGGTCTGTCGTCTGTCGTCATTCGGGACGTCTGGTTCAGCGACACATGTGTTGTGCCATGAATGTAATCATTTCCTAAACGGTAATAGAGTTTGCGCTGAACGTGATTGATATAATAAAACATAACGTCATGTCCTGACTGACGTTGTTATGAAATGTTACTAATATATTTATGTAATCGTTTTGATGGATGCTTTGTTTTCTTCGATGTGAAGCATGCAAGTAAACAACATGTATAACACTGTGGGGGCCGCCCCTCCCTACAGGCCGATCATGCAGACTGCGGAGGGGGCCTCGCGGAGGGGGCCTCGCGGAGGGGGCCTCGCGGAGGGGGCCTCGCCTCGCGGAGGGGGCCTCGCGGAGGGGGCCTCGCGGAGGGGGCCTCGCCTCGCGGAGGGGGCCTCGCCTCGCGGAGGGGGCCTCGCCTCGCGGAGGGGGCCTCGCCTCGCGGAGGGGGCCTCGCCTCGCGGAGGGGGCCTCGCCTCGCGGATGGGCCTCGCCTCGCGGAGGGGGCCTCTCGCCTCGCGGAGGGGGCCTCTCGCCTCGCGGAGGGGGCCTCTCGCCTCGCGGAGGGGGCCTCGCCTCGCGGAGGGGGCCCTCGCCTCGCGGAGGGGGGCCTCGCCTCGCGGAGGGGGCCCTCGCCTCGCGGAGGGGGCCTCGCCTCGCGGAGGGGGCCTCGCCTCGCGGAGGGGGCCTCGCCTCGCGGAGGGGGCCTCGCCTCGCGGAGGGGGCCTCTCGCCTCGCGGAGGGGGCCTCGCCTCGCGGAGGGGGCCCTCGCCTCGCGGAGGGGGCCCTCGCCTCGCGGAGGGGGCCCTCGCCTCGCGGAGGGGGCCCTCGCCTCGCGGGGGGGGCCTCGCGGGGGGGGCCTCGCCTCGCGGGGGGGGGGCCTCGCCTCGCGGGGGGGGCCTCGCGGAGGGGGCCCTCGCCTCGCGGAGGGGGCCCTCGCCTCGCGGAGGGGGCCTGACCTCGCGGAGGGGGCCCTCGCCTGAGCCGACAATGCGGCGCACCTATGCACTTATGCGGCGCAATCAGTGTGGCGTGGCACGGTTTCTCCGCTGCGAGGCTCCACTAGCACCCCCCCCCCCCCCTTCGACGCTCGCAAAACAGAGGCCCTCATCATATCACTTTGCGTGGGGCCTCATGTTGGCCAGGCACGGCCCTGGTGTTATGTGAGTTTACTATGAATGTCTTGACGTCTCTTGTAAAAAATGTTTACATTATTGGCACAATTTCCACCTCGATATCAGTCAGGACATTTTAGTAAGTTATGTTTTTATTCCACTTTCAATCAAGTTAAGTGCTTATTACATTTAGAGGCTTTTAAACGGCTTTTTCCATCCTCAAAAGACAAACAGATTAAAGTGTTTTTATTCCTAAAGCTGATTTGATTCTTAACTGTGAAATGCTTTACCATATATTTGATGTAATAGTTTGAGGAACAATTAATGTGTAAGAATACTTGAGTTAGAAATGTAATGGTAGGGCTTTAGGAAATATTGTTGTTCTTTCTTGTAATTGTTTCTTTAATGTATAAACCGGTTAGCCGTTTCACTGCTTTGCTCCCGGTTTTGCAAAATAAACATTTGAAGAAATTGATGTATGGTCATAAAAACATGATTATGAATTTGTTTCCTTGTTTTTCTGTACTTGTCCCTTACTAATATATGTGATTAATAATCAATATAAAATGTATAGGTAGGCACAGGTTTGATATACTCTATTGTCTATCTTTAGTCCCTGAAAGCTACATTAAATAATTACATTCATAAATCTCGTTTCTATCGTGAAAACAGACACGTTATATATAACGTGACGCGTCCTAAAACCCGGAAGTAAGCTGCGCGTGGGCACCTTTATAATAATGTTCTAATCGATAGATTTATGATTTGAAAATGATAACAGTAAGGTAGACGTGGATATTATCCGGCTGAACAAAACGTGATCCGTCTCTGATCAATATGGAAAGGTAAATAAAGGACTGGTTTCTAAATATGATTGAGTTTGTAAGTTAAAGTGTCTCTGATGGATATGACTAAAGTATTTTAAAGTATTTAGAAAGTCACAGTCCGCTGTCTCTGTACACAAAACCTCCCTGTCCCTAAATAATAGCAACATTATCAGAATCACAAACACTTTTGTTTGTAAACCAATTCAAGAGACATGTTAGAAATAAAGAAACACACTTCTGATTCATTTAGAAAAAGGGAAAACAATATCACTCGCTTCTACCTGGCCGGATCCAAACATCAACAAGCTGATTGTTTACACTGTTGCATGCACGGGTGTAACTTTGGTTTGAGACGGGACATGTGACCTCGCCGACTGTTGCGTCGGCGAGTTCTCCTGCGTCTTGGCCACACACCGCAAAGACTTCAGCCGAGCACGTACGAACGCATGCGTGAGTGGCAGAGATGTTCACAAGTCTTTTTTTGCAAGTCCAAGTCAAGTCTCAAGTCTTTGGTCACGAGTCCAAGTCAAGTCTTTGTGGGGTGAGACTTGATCAAGTCTCAAGTCTTTGGTCACGAGTCCAAGTCAAGTCTCAAGTCTCTAAAAAAAGAAAAGTCTCATGTCTCTTCTGGTTGTAATAAGCCTTCTATTGTCTGCTGCTATCCAGTCTGTTAAGAATATACTGCACACTATATCTAAGAAATTCAAAGCATTGACTGTGTTATTATCACTCCTATATCTATTAGCATACAGTATCAGTACTGATTAGTTGTTTGTTATATGATCACTTTAAACAAGCTATTGCAATATGATTAACGTTACAGACCTTTTTTATGTCATGTCAAGAGTTGGATGTCAACGCCACTCAACTCAAACAAGTGTGACAAGCAATTCACTAATCTTTTCAAATATTCAGTTACAAAGCTAGCAGCAAGCTAAGTTAACATTACATAGTGCTGAGCTAAACATGTTTGCTAACCGTCCATGCGTTAATGTGACTGACGGACCTCTCCGGGTGAGTTTTCAAGTGCCTGATGAAATTCAATCCCGGCTAAAGTAACTGGATGGCCTGCCTGCCTGTCAGCCTTCCATCTGGGCACACATTTATCTCGTGCCCTCATTGGTTATGTGCGCGTTCGTGTGTGTTGGAGGAGGCGGGCTCTATAAGGAAGTAGCAGCCTCTAGCAGATTATCTCCGGTTGTGTATTTTGTGTACCTACCCCACCTTTAATACGCCAACACTAGAAAACACAATGATTGTTCACGAGTCCCAACACACGAGTCCAAGTCGAGTCTGAAGTCTTTTGGTCACGAGTCCAAGTCAAGTCTGAAGTCTCTGTGTGTGCGACTTAAGTGCGACTCGAGTCCGAGTCACAGACTCGAGTCCCCATCTCTGGTGAGTGGCATTAACTCTCCTTACCAGCAGGTGGCTGTAGTGTGTATTCGTCATTCAAAAGAGGCAACGGGAAGACAGAGAAGAAGAACAGACTGCGTGATAACCAAGAGAAGAAGAACAGACTGCGTGATCTAAACAAACAACAAATAGCGTGTGCGTTCCATGTTCACTCTCGTCCATCGAAAACATGTTTCGTGCGGTACTGGAGCTTTCAGCCATTGGAGTGAAGACATTCTCAAGCAACCGTTTCGCTTCTCATGCACTGATTCGCTCGCTGAACAGCCAATCAGAGTGATTTCTCTGTCAGACTGCCTGTGGCCGACGCACGGCCATGAAAAGCCAAATAAGGCATGTCACAGCCGACGCTGCGGGACACACCAAATTGAGTTTGGGCGACAGGACACGCTTCGTCGTCCGACAAACGAAAACGGCCGATTTCAGCCTGGTGTGTCAGGGCCTTCATCTGCCTGAGGCTCCAGGCATCAACAAGCGTTATTGAAACTTATTCTGTCCGACCCGTCACCTTATTATTTATGAACAAGTCATCGTTGAAGTCTGTAATAACTACTGAACATGTCTGAGGGGTTTTATCGATAGCAGATATCTGATGGCTGATGGTGTGTGTCGTGGCTCGGTAGCTCCTGATTCAAACCACCGGCCTCGATTAAAACCTACAATATACAAGACTGTTGACGGCCTAGTTATTGTAGAGGATGAGTTACTCAACTTCCTGGCGGTTAAAATTAAAACTATGACCCAGGACGAGATAGTCCTTGTAGCCTCTAACACCTTTGAATCCGAATGGATCGAGACTTCTAAAAAGACGTTGTTTGAACTCTGTCCTGAAACCAAGCAGCGGTGTGTGACCTTTAAAGGCAACCATAAGGATGCAAACAATATCAAAAGCTGTCTAAAAGTACTAAATGAATGCGGTGAAAACATCCCCCGTTTTGTCTCCCACTACCTGGATGAGCTGCCGCCGGTTACGTTTAACAACCTGGATGTGTCCAACCTGCTGAGCAAGATGGAGCGACTGCACAGCGAGGTTTGCGCATTAAGGCACGTAGTGGAAGTTCAGGCAGATATCGGTCAGAACCTGCGTGCTGTGGCTGCGACCATGGACAGCAGAGTTGCTGCCGTAGAACGCCAGTTGGAGCCGAGTCATGGTGGAGGACTGGCTGTACCAAGTGACGCTGAAATTACCTGTGGGAGCGCTCAGGGTGATGGCCAGGATGGTGCGGTGTCGGTGAAGGATGCGAGCCCCCCCGGCTCTTCTACTGATGTACATCCCAACTGTGTTGACCCGCTCGCTGCGTCAGGGACCGTGAGTGCCTGTGTGAGCCCTGGAGGAACTGCGGTAAATTCGCAGGTATGGAGTCAAGTTGTGAAACAGGGCCGAGGTCGGAGGAATAGGGCCGAGGGCCAGTCTGCCTTATCTAAACAGCTTGTTGGGAAACCTGAACGGAGGATGCCTAAGCCTATTGTTGGCACTGCTGCACAAGGGAATATAAAAGTGATCCGTACGAAGTTGGTGAGTGTTTTTGCTACCAAATTCTCGCCAGACCTTGACGCTGAGACACTGTCCGAATATCTAACTGAACAACTCGGCCGTGATGTTAACTGTCACCGTATTGACACTGCGAGCAGCAGATATAGCTCGTTTAAAGTGTGTGCTGAGTGCAATGAAGTTGCGGAGATGTTTAACCCAGAACTCTGGCCTGAAGGCTCAGTTGTGAGGCGATACTATGAACCACGTAAAGCGGAGGTGATGCGAGGGTACTGAATGGGGCCACGGCTGAGCTGCTTAGCTAAACGTTATGCGGGTTGGATCATTTAACTGTCGCGGGCTGCGCCTGGGCAACAGCGCTGCTGATAGGATCCGACGTGTAGTGGTGGACAACTTGCTACACAAATGTGACATTTTATGCTTGCAAGAAACTTTCTTACCTAAGCAGGACTTGGGAAAGTTGAACTCTCTTAATGACAATTTTCACGGGGCTGGTGAGTCCACTACGGACCTATCTCTGGGAACAGTGAGAGGAAGGAGAGCAGGGGGCGTGGCTATCCTGTGGCACAAAAAGCTGGACGCTGTCATTAATGTCATCAGGCTTGAAGTTGACTGGTGTATTGCTGTACAGATCAAAATGAATAACAAGGAGTTTAGCATTCTCAATGTATATACACCATATGAGTCACAGCATAATGAAGATGAATACCTGAACAGACTTGCTTTTATACATTCTTTTATTGTTGATAATCATTCCTCCAGTGTTTATGTAGTGGGTGATATGAATGCTGACATATCAGACAAAAGGTCCTTGTTTGCTAAGCATATGCTACAGTTTTGTGATGATAACAATCTTATATTATCAAGCCAAATACTTCTGCCTACAGATAGCTATTCATATATAAGCGAGGCCTGGCATACAACTTCATGGCTTGACCATTGCATAAGCACTGCTAATGCCCATGACACTGAGATTGTGTATGAGGCATCAATGTCAGATCACATTCCTTTTGTAATGTCACTAGATTGTGATAGTCTCCCTGAGATGTCTCAGGAGGCTAAACATGCCTGTACCACTAAAGTGGACTGGTCCAAGCTCACAAATGAGGATAGGCTATTGTACTATGGGAGAACTGATGTCCTATTAAGTGATGTATATCTACCCAAAGTGGCAACTCTGTGTGTTGATGTGGGTTGTAATGAAAGCTCTCACCGTGAAGACCTCTGTAACATGTATGATTGTATTGTGGGAGCTGTATGGGAGGCCAGTATACCGTGCTGTACCTACTCTAGGAAGAGACACAACGTCAAGCCAGGGTGGAATACACATGTGGCTGATCAATACGCTGAAGCCAAGAATGCTTTTGGGGCCTGGGTCCAGGCAGGAAGGCCCAGAGAGGGGCCTGTCCTGGATCTCAAAAAGCGTACACATGCTAGATATAAATATGCAGTTCGTTATGTCAACACACACACAGAAACATTGAGAGCGGACTCGATGGCTGAAAAGCTCCTTCATAATGATGTGACTGGCTTCTGGAAGGAGGTGAGAGCTCTGAACAGGGCCAGTACGTCATTACCGTGTACCACAGAGGGAGTATCTGGAGCCGATAACATAGCCGAGTTGTGGAGGCAACATTACTCTACTATACTTAATTGTGTTAAAAGTGACCCCTACAAAGTTGGTAGTGTTGTGAAAAGTGACACAGTGGGAATCACAGCTAAAGAGGTTTATCGAGCAATTGAACAGCTAGCTGATAACAAAGCATGCGGCTCTGACCGAATCACTGCAGAGCACCTTAAACTGGCAAGCCCGAAGGTTGCAGTTCTTCTTGCCATGTGTTTTACCGGCCTCATGACTCATGGTGTGTTGCCAGACTCCATGCTGACGGTTACCTTGGTCCCTGTCATTAAGGACAAAGCGGGCAAGGTAGGGAGCTTGGATAACTATAGACCAATTGCTCTGGCCAGTGTGTTATCCAAAGTCCTGGAAAGAATTTTGTTGGATAGACTATGTTCTTATTTATGTACCTCAGATAACCAGTTTGGCTTCAAGGCTAAGCATGGTACTGAGCTATGCATCTATGCTTTGAAGGAAATGGTAGAAACATATAGAAGACAGAATTCCACTGTTCTGATTGGTTTCATTGATGCCTCGAAGGCTTTTGACCGAGTTAACCATCATAAACTGTTTTTAAAATTGAGACAAAGAGGTGTGCCTCACAGTATAATTAGGATCCTGGCTTATTGGTATGCCAACCAGAGCATGCGGATCAAATGGGGGAATGCAGTCTCGGCGCCATTTGGTGTTGGTAATGGAGTCCGCCAGGGGGGGCTCCTCTCACCGAGCCTTTTTAATATCTATATGAATGATCTATCAGATGATTTAAGGGTCTGTAAAACAGGGTGTGTGATTGGTCATGTGATTGTAAACCATCTTATGTATGCCGATGATCTGGCAATTGTTTCTCCTAGCAGTGCTGGTTTTCAACAGTTGCTAAATGTTTGTTCTGATTACGGAGTCAAATTTGACGTTAAATACAATGCTAAGAAGAGCGCTGTAATGATCTGTAGAGCAACAGGGGATAAGAACCTTTGTTTTCCAACATTCTACCTGTCAGGACAGGTGCTGTCTGTTTGCTGTAACACGAAGTATCTGGGACACATCATCACAGATGAAATGGCTGATGATGATGACATGTATAGACAGCGGCGTGTCTTATATATACAAGCCAACATGTTGGCTAGAAAATTCTCTTGGTGTTCAGATAAGGTTAAGGTGAACCTCTTTAGAGCGTATTGCACTCCTCTCTATACTGCCCCCTTGTGGGTCAAGTATAAGAAGGCGAGCCTCCGGAAGCTCCAGGTTGCATATAATGACTGTTTGCGTATACTGCTTAGAAAACCAAGGTGGTGCGCTGCAAGTGAAATGTTCTGTAATGCACGAGTCAACACGTTCCATGCTCTTTTGAGAGGTCTGATTTACAAATTCATCTGTCGATTGAATGTTTCTCATAACTCTGTCATTACGCTGCTTTCAAATCCGTGTCTCAGTGCTGTACGATACCAGTCACCTCTGTGGAAACATTGGTATGGCTGCCTTTTTTTAGTTTGTATTTGAGTGTTGTATGTTTTGTAATAATGGACCAAGAGTCTCTTTAAATAAAGATGATGATGATGATGATGATGATGATGATGATGATGATGATGATGATGATCTATGATCCTAAATCGTGTTGTTTGTGCAGGCAGGGAGAATCAATCAGGTATTCGTTTCTTCATCGTTAGAACGGCTTCTATCTGATTTCATATATTCATTGTATGAGACGATATATTTAGATTCATGTCTGAACTCCACAGCATTTCTCTGGTCTCCTCCTTCAGAGTCTGAGGCTTCGAGCGAGGTCACGGAGTCTCGGGTTCCGAGCGAGGTCACGGAGTCTCTGGTTCTTAGCGAGGTCACGGAGTCTCAGGTTCTTAGCGAGGTCACGGTGTCTCAGGTTCTTAGCGAGGTCACGGAGTCTCAGGTTCCGAGCGAGGTCACGGAGTCTCGGGTTGCGAGCGAGGTCACGGAGTCTCGGGTTGCGAGCGAGGTCACGGAGTCTCTGGCTCCGAGCGAGGTCACGGAGTCTCTGGCTCCGAGCGAGGTCACGGAGTCTCGGGTTCTTAGCGAGGTCACGGAGTCTCAGGTTGCGAGCGAGGTCACGGAGTCTCGGGTTCTTAGCGAGGTCACGGAGTCTCTGGCTCCGAGCGAGGTCACGGAGTCTCGGGTTCTTAGCGAGGTCACGGAGTCTTTGGCTCCTAGCGAGGTCATGGAGTCTCGGGTTCTTAGCGAGGTCACGGAGTCTCGGGTTCCGAGCGAGGTCACGGAGTCTCGGGTTCTTAGCGAGGTCACGGAGTCTCAGGTTCTTAGCGAGGTCACGGAGTCTCGGGCTCTTAGCGAGGTCACGGAGTCTCGGGTTCTTAGCGAGGTCACGGAGTCTCAGGTTCTTAGGGAGGTCACAGAGTCTCGGGCTCTTAGCAAGGTCACGGAGTCTCGGGTTCCGAGCGAGGTCACGGAGTCTCAGGTTCTTAGCGAGGTCACGGAGTCTCGGGCTCTTAGCGAGGTCACGGAGTCTCGGGTTCTTAGCGAGGTCACGGAGTCTCAGGTTCCGAGCGAGGTCACGGAGTCTCGGGTTCTTAGCGAGGTCACGGAGTCTCGGGCTCTTAGCGAGGTCACGGAGTCTCGGGTTCTTAGCGAGGTCACGGAGTCTCGGGTTCCGAGCGAGGTCACGGAGTCTCGGGTTCCGAGCGAGGTCACGGAGTCTCGGGTTCCGAGCGAGGTCACGGAGTCTCGGGTTCCGAGCGAGGTCACGGAGTCTCGGGTTCTTAGCGAGGTCACGGAGTCTCAGGTTCCGAGGTCACAGAGTCTCGGGTTCCGAGCGAGGTCACGGAGTCTCGGGTTCCGAGGTCACAGAGTCTCGGGTTCCGAGCGAGGTCACGGAGTCTCAGGTTCCAAGCGAGGTCACGGAGTCCATCGAAAACACGTTTCGTGCGGTACTGGAGCTATCAGCCATTGGAGTGAAGGCATTCTCAAGCAACCGTTTCGCTTCTCATGCACTGATTCGCTAGCTGAACAGCCAATCAGAGTGATTTCTCTGTCCGACTGCCTGTGGCCGACGCACGGCCATGAAAAGCCAAATAAGGCGTGTCACGGCCGACGCTGCGGGACACACCAAATTGAGTTTGGGCGACAGGACACGCTTCGTCGTCCGACAAACGAAAACGGCCGATTTCGGCCTGGTGTGTCAGGGCCTTCATCTGCCTGAGGCTCCAGGCATCAACAAGCGTTATTTAAACTTATTCTGTCCGACCCATCACCTTATTATTTATGAACAAGTCATCGTTGAAGTCTGTAATAACTACTGAACATGTCTGAGGGGTTTTATCGATAGCAGAAATCTGATGATCTATGATCCTAAATCGTGTTGTTTGTGCAGGCAGGGAGAATCAATCAGGTATTCTTTTATTCATCGTTAGAACGGCTTCTATCTGATTTCATATATTCATTGTATGAGACGATATATTTAGATTCATGTCTGAACTCCACAGCATTTCTCTGGTCTCCTCCTTCAGAGTCTCGGGCTCCGAGCGAGGTCACGGAGTCTCGGGTTCTGAGGTCACAGAGTCTCGGGTTCCGAGCGAGGTCACGGAGTCTCGGGCTCCGAGCGAGGTCACGGAGTCTCTGGTTCCGAGCGAGGTCACGGAGTCTCGGGCTCCGAGCGAGGTCACAGAGTCTCGGGTTCTTAGTGAGGTCACAGAGTCTCGGGTTCCGAGGTCACAGAGTCTCAGGTTCTTAGCGAGGTCACAGAGTCTCAGGTTCTTAGCGAGGTCACGGAGTCTCGGGCTCCGAGCGAGGTCACGGAGTCTCAGGTTCCAAGCGAGGTCACGGAGTCCATCGAAAACACGTTTCGTGCGGTACTGGAGCTATCAGCCATTGGAGTGAAGGCATTCTCAAGCAACCGTTTCGCTTCTCATGCACTGATTCGCTAGCTGAACAGCCAATCAGAGTGATTTCTCTGTCCGACTGCCTGTGGCCGACGCACGGCCATGAAAAGCCAAATAAGGCATGTCACAGCTGACGCTGCGGGACACACCAAATTGAGTTTGGGCGACAGGACACGCTTCGTCGTCCGACAAACGAAAACGGCCGATTTCGGCCTGGTGTGTCAGGGTCTTCATCTGCCTGAGGCTCCAGGCATCAACAAGCGTTATTTAAACTTATTCTGTCCGACCCATCACCTCATTATTTATGAACAAGTCATCGTTGAAGTCTGTAATAACTACTGAACATGTCTGAGGGGTTTTATCGATAGCAGAAATCTGATGATCTATGATCCTAAATCGTGTTGTTTGTGCAGGCAGGGAGAATCAATCAGGTATTCGTTTATTCATCGTTAGAACGGCTTCTATCTGATTTCATGTATTCATTGTATGAGACGATATATTTAGGAGTCTCGGGCTCCGAGCGAGGTCACGGAGTCTCGGGTTCTTAGCGAGGTCACGGAGTCTCGGGCTCCGAGCGAGGTCACGGAGTCTCGGGCTCCGAGCGAGGTCACGGAGTCTCGGGTTCTTAGCGAGGTCACGGAGTCTCGGGCTCCGAGCGAGGTCACGGAGTCTCGGTCTCCCAGCGAGGTCACGGAGTCTCGGCCTCCGAGCGAGGTCACGGAGTCCATCGAAAACACGTTTCGTGCGGTACTGGAGCTATCAGCCATTGGAGTGAAGACATTCTCAAGCAACCGTTTCGCTTCTCATGCACTGATTCGCTAGCTGAACAGCCAATCAGAGTGATTTCTCTGTCCGACTGCCTGTGGCCGACGCACGGCCATGAAAAGCCAAATAAGGCGTGTCACGGCCGACGCTGCGGGACACACCAAATTGAGTTTGGGCGACAGGACACGCTTCGTCGTCCGACAAACGAAAACGGCCGATTTCGGCCTGGTGTGTCAGGGCCTTCATCTGCCTGAGGCTCCAGGCATCAACAAGCGTTATTTAAACTTATTCTGTCCGACCCGTCACCTTATTATTTATGAACAAGTCATCGTTGAAGTCTGTAATAACTACTGAACATGTCTGAGGGGTTTTATCGATAGCAGAAATCTGATGATCTATGATCCTAAATCGTGTTATTCGTGCACTCAGGGAGAATCAATCAGGTATTCGTTTCTTCATCGTTAGAACGGCTTCTATCTGATTTCATATATTCATTGTATGAGACGATATATTTAGATTCATGTCTGAACTCCACAGCATTTCTCTGGTCTCCTCCTTCAGAGTCTGAGGCTCCGAGCGAGGTCACGGAGTCTCAGGTTCCGAGCGAGGTCTCGGGTTCTTAGCGAGGTCACAGAGTCTCAGGTTCCGAGCGAGGTCACGGAGTCTCAGGTTCTTAGCGAGGTCACGGAGTCTCAGGTTCCGAGCGAGGTCACGGAGTCTCGGGATCCTAGCGAGGTCACGGAGTCTCGGGTTCCGAGCGAGGTCACGGAGTCTCTGGTTCTTAGCGAGGTCACGGAGTCTCGGGTTCCTAGCGAGGTCACGGAGTCTCGGGTTCCGAGCGAGGTCATGGAGTCTCTGGTTCTTAGCGAGGTCACGGAGTCTCTGGTTCCGAGCGAGGTCACGGAGTCTCTGGCTCCGAGCGAGGTCAAGGAGTCTCAGGTTCCGAGCGAGGTCACGGAGTCTCTGGTTCCGAGCGAGGTCACGGAGTCTCAGGTTCTTAGCGAGGTCACGGAGTCTCGGGTTCCGAGCGAGGTCACGGAGTCTCGGGATCCTAGCGAGGTCACGGAGTCTCGGGTTCCGAGCGAGGTCACGGAGTCTCTGGTTCTTAGCGAGGTCACGGAGTCTCGGGTTCCTAGCGAGGTCACAGAGTCTCGGGTTCCGAGCGAGGTCATGGAGTCTCTGGTTCTTAGCGAGGTCACGGAGTCTCTGGTTCCGAGCGAGGTCACGGAGTCTCTGGTTCCGAGCGAGGTCAAGGAGTCTCAGGTTCCGAGCGAGGTCACGGAGTCTCTGGTTCCGAGCGAGGTCACGGAGTCTCAGGTTCTTAGCGAGGTCACGGAGTCTCAGGTTCCGAGCGAGGTCACGGAGTCTCGGGATCCTAGCGAGGTCACGGAGTCTCGGGTTCCGAGCGAGGTCACGGAGTCTCTGGTTCTTAGCGAGGTCACGGAGTCTCGGGTTCCTAGCGAGGTCACAGAGTCTCGGGTTCTGAGCGAGGTCACGGAGTCTCTGGTTCTTAGCGAGGTCACGGGGTCTCAGGTTCCGAGCGAGGTCACGGAGTCTCTGGTTCCGAGCGAGGTCACGGAGTCTCAGGTTCTTAGCGAGGTCACGGAGTCTCTGGTTCCGAGCGAGGTCACGGAGTCTCGGGTTCCGAGCGAGGTCACGGAGTCTCGGGTTCCTAGCGAGGTCACGGAGTCTCGGGTTCCGAGCGAGGTCACGGAGTCTCTGGTTCCGAGCGAGGTCACGGAGTCTCGGGTTCTTAGCGAGGTCACGGAGTCTCTGGTTCCGAGCGAGGTCACGGAGTCTCTGGCTCCGAGCGAGGTCAAGGAGTCTCAGGTTCCGAGCGAGGTCACGGAGTCTCTGGTTCCGAGCGAGGTCACGGAGTCTCAGGTTCTTAGCGAGGTCACGGAGTCTCAGGTTCCGAGCGAGGTCACGGAGTCTCGGGATCCTAGCGAGGTCACGGAGTCTCGGGTTCCGAGCGAGGTCACGGAGTCTCTGGTTCTTAGCGAGGTCACGGAGTCTCGGGTTCCTAGCGAGGTCACAGAGTCTCGGGTTCTGAGCGAGGTCACGGAGTCTCTGGTTCTTAGCGAGGTCACGGAGTCTCAGGTTCCGAGCGAGGTCACGGAGTCTCTGGTTCCGAGCGAGGTCACGGAGTCTCAGGTTCTTAGCGAGGTCACGGAGTCTCTGGTTCCGAGCGAGGTCACGGAGTCTCAGGTTCCGAGCGAGGTCACGGAGTCTCGGGTTCCTAGCGAGGTCACGGAGTCTCGGGTTCCGAGCGAGGTCACGGAGTCTCTGGTTCCGAGCGAGGTCACGGAGTCTCGGGTTCTTAGCGAGGTCACGGAGTCTCTGCCTCCGAGCGAGGTCACGGAGTCTCAGGTTCCGAGCGAGGTCACGGAGTCTCGGGTTCTGAGGTCACAGAGTCTCGGGTTCTGAGCGAGGTCACGGAGTCTCGGGTTCCGAGCGAGGTCACGGAGTCTCAGGCTCCGAGGTCACGGAGTCTCAGGCTCTGAGGTCACGGAGTCTCTGGTTCCGAGCGAGGTCACGGAGTCTCGGGTTCCGAGCGAGGTCACGGAGTCTCTGGCTCCGAGCGAGGTCACGGAGTCTCGGGTTCTTAGCGAGGTCACGGAGTCTCTGGCTCCGAGCGAGGTCACGGAGTCTCTGGTTCCGAGCGAGGTCACGGAGTCTCGGGTTCCGAGCGAGGTCACGGAGTCTCTGGTTCCGAGCGAGGTCACGGAGTCTCGGGTTCCGAGCGAGGTCATGGAGTCTCTGGTTCCGAGCGAGGTCACGGAGTCTCGGGTTCCGAGCGAGGTCACGGAGTCTCGGGTTCCGAGCGAGGTCACGGAGTCTCGGGTTCTGAGGTCACAGAGTCTCTGGTTCCGAGCGAGGTCACGGAGTCTCGGGTTCCGAGCGAGGTCACGGAGTCTCGGGCTCCGAGCGAGGTCACGGAGTCTCTGGTTCCGAGCGAGGTCACGGAGTCTCGGGCTCCGAGCGAGGTCACGGAGTCTCAGGTTCTGAGGTCACAGAGTCTCTGGTTCCGAGCGAGGTCACGGAGTCTCGGGCTCCGAGCGAGGTCACGGAGTCTCGGGTTCCGAGCGAGGTCACGGAGTCTCAGGTTCTGAGGTCACAGAGTCTCTGGTTCCGAGCGAGGTCACGGAGTCTCGGGTTCCGAGCGAGGTCACGGAGTCTCTGGTTCCGAGCGAGGTCACGGAGTCTCTGGTTCTTAGCGAGGTCACGGAGTCTCGGGTTCTTAGCGAGGTCACGGAGTCTCTGGCTCCGTGCGAGGTCACGGAGTCTCTGGTTCCGAGCGAGGTCACGGAGTCTCTGGTTCCGAGCGAGGTCACGGAGTCTCGGGTTCTTAGCGAGGTCACGGAGTCTCTGGCTCCGAGCGAGGTCACGGAGTTTCAGGTTCCGAGCGAGGTCACGGAGTCTCGGGTTCTTAGCGAGGTCACGGAGTCTCTGGTTCCTAGCGAGGTCACGGAGTCTCGGGTTCCGAGCGAGGTCACGGAGTCTCGGGCTCCGAGCGAGGTCACGGAGTCTCGGGTTCCGAGCGAGGTCACGGAGTCTCGGGCTCCGAGCGAGGTCACGGAGTCTCGGGCTCCGAGCGATGTCACGGAGTCTCTGGTTCCGAGCGAGGTCACGGAGTCTCTGGTTCCGAGCGAGGTCAAGGAGTCTCTGGTTCCGAGCGAGGTCACGGAGTCTCGGGTTCTTAGCGAGGTCACGGAGTCTCGGGTTCTTAGCGAGGTCACGGAGTCTCTGGCTCCGAGCGAGGTCACGGAGTCTCAGGTTCCGAGCGAGGTTACGGAGTCTCTGGCTCCGAGCGAGGTCACGGAGTCTCAGGTTCTTAGCGAGGTCACAGAGTCTCTGGTTCCGAGCGAGGTCACGGAGTCTCAGGTTCTTAGCGAGGTCACGGAGTCTCTGGTTCCGAGCGAGGTCACGGAGTCTCAGGTTCTTAGCGAGGTCACGGAGTCTCTGGTTCCGAGCGAGGTCACGGAGTCTCAGGTTCTTAGCGAGGTCACGGAGTCTCGGGTTCCGAGCGAGGTCACGGAGTCTCAGGTTCTTAGCGAGGTCACGGAGTCTCGGGTTCCTAGCGAGGTCACGGAGTCTCAGGTTCTTAGCGAGGTCACGGAGTCTCGGGCTCCGAGCGAGGTCACGGAATCTCGGGTTCCGAGCGAGGTCACGGAGTCTCGGGCTCCGAGCGAGGTCACGGAGTCTCTGGTTCCGAGCGAGGTCACGGAGTCTCTGGTTCCGAGCGAGGTCACGGAGTCTCGGGTTCTTAGCGAGGTCACGGAGTCTCGGGTTCTTAGCGAGGTCACGGAGTCTCTGGCTCCGAGCGAGGTCACGGAGTCTCAGGTTCCGAGCGAGGTTACGGAGTCTCTGGCTCCGAGCGAGGTCACGGAGTCTCAGGTTCTTAGCGAGGTCACAGAGTCTCTGTTTCCGAGCGAGGTCACGGAGTCTCAGGTTCTTAGCGAGGTCACGGAGTCTCTGGTTCTGAGCGAGGTCACGGAGTCTCAGGTTCTTAGCGAGGTCACGGAGTCTCTGGTTCCGAGCGAGGTCACGGAGTCTCGGGTTCTTAGCGAGGTCACGGAGTCTCGGGTTCCTAGCGAGGTCACGGAGTCTCGGGTTCCGAGCGAGGTCACGGAGTCTCGGATTCCGAGCGAGGTCACGGAGTCTCGGGTTCTTAGCGAGGTCACGGAGTCTCGGGTTCCTAGCGAGGTCACGGAGTCTCGGGCTCCGAGCGAGGTCACGGAGTCTCGGGCTCCGAGCGAGGTTACGGAGTCTCTGGTTCCGAGCGAGGTCACGGAGTCTCGGGTTCCGAGCGAGGTCACGGAGTCTCGGGTTCCGAGCGAGGTCACGGAGTCTCGGGTTCTTAGCGAGGTCACGGAGTCTCGGGTTCCTAGCGAGGTCACGGAGTCTCGGGTTCCTAGCGAGGTCACGGAGTCTCTGGTTCCGAGCGAGGTCACGGAGTCTCAGGTTCTTAGCGAGGTCACGGAGTCTCAGGTTCTTAGCGAGGTCACGGAGTCTCGGGCTCCGAGCGAGGTCACGGAGTCTCGGGTTCCGAGCGAGGTCACGGAGTCTCGGGTTCTTAGCGAGGTCACGGAGTCTCAGGTTCTTAGCGAGGTCACGGAGTCTCGGGCTCCGAGCGAGGTCACGGAGTCTCAGGCTCTGAGCGAGGTCACGGAGTCTCAGGTCTGAGGTCACAGAGTCTCTGGTTCCGAGGAGGTCACGGAGTCTCGGGCTCCTTGCGAGGTCACGGAGTCTCGGGTTCCAAGCGAGGTCACGGAGTCTCAGGTCTGAGGTCACAGAGTCTCTGGTTCCGAGGAGGTCACGGAGTCTCAGGCTCCTTGCGAGGTCACGGAGTCTCAGGTTCTGAGCGAGGTCACGGAGTCTCAGGTTCTGAGCGAGGTCACGGAGTCTCAGGCTCCGAGCGAGGTCACGGAGTCTCGGGTTCCAAGCGAGGTCACGGAGTCTCAGGTCTGAGGTCACAGAGTCTCTGGTTCCGAGGAGGTCACGGAGTCTCGGGCTCCTTGCGAGGTCACGGAGTCTCAGGTTCTGAGCGAGGTCACGGAGTCTCAGGTTCTGAGCGAGGTCACGGAGTCACAATAAGAGTAACCCAATAAAATAAAGTCTTAGTTCTAAATCGCAAGCCTCTTAAACATAGGGGTAGATAGTCCAGGTTTTATTGAAACTGGAACCTTAATTCGAAGTACAGTCCACAACTCATCGAATAATTCTACTAGAACAGAATGTTAAATGTCAGGTTCCTCAGAAACGTTGGGGGACACATGTTGACGTTCTGCACAGCAGGGGAAGTACAGCGAAGGCCATCAGAGAGCCACTGTCCACTCTCTCCACACTTTGCATCTTTGCAACACAAGTGAGCAATGTCTCTCACTTCTGTAGGTGCTGGGTTTATAAATAGCGCTGGTTGAATGGCCCCATCTCTGACTACCCCCCCCCCTGCCAACAGGACTAACACGGTTCGGGTTCGGACACCATATCGCTGTCTGAAACATTGCTGCGTACATGTTGTTGAAATGCATCCTCTGTTGGCGGCAGATCTTCCGAGGCTGCATCTGTTGTCGATGCAATTATGAACCTCAGTTCTTCCAAGTTTGTGCGCATCAGTCCAATTTCCTTTTTTCCATATAGCAGAAGTGCAAATTCTCTTGCGACTGGCAAGGACTCTTCCAAGCTGGCAGAGTCCAAATGGGCCAGACCTTTGAGCTCGCTGAGAGGGGTCTTGAGTTGGGTGAATGCTTGTTACGATGTGAGGTGCAGGTGAAAGAACGATACGTGGAGAGAGGGTTTTCTTGCAAAAATAAACAGGCGTTTTATTCTTAGCCTTCCACATTATTCCACAGAAACACAAACTGCATGCCTGGTGCTGCGTTCACCAGCAAGGAACAAACACGAATCCCCCTCCCCTCTCTTCCCAACCACATTTATAGCAGACGGCCCGCCTTCCCACTCCAACCTGGCCAATCAGGTCATGGTTCTAAAAGCGGAGTGAAGGCTTAAATACAAAATTAAACACTGTTGTCTACCTTTAATAAAACCCTAAAGGCTTAAGTAAATTAATTATTGCATCGCCATAAATATGATATCTTCAAGAACAACAGGGTCTGCTTAAAACGGATAGTTTTTAACTTAATTGACACTCATAAAATCACACGTTTCCTGACCAATCGCGTCCAAGACTCCGCCTACTCATACGGCACATATAAGGAGTACTTTGGAGACAAGATGGCCTCCAGGTCTGAACAAAGGAAATGGTGCTTGTGTGTTTTACAGACTGACAAACGAATTTAGATGCATTTTATTAGTTTGTCTATGTAAACTGTTTTTATAACTTTAACTGAAATAAAGGCAACTCAGAAAAAACATGTACTACCTTTCCCCGAGCCTGTTTTTCAGGTTTCAGGCTCGAAAATGACATTCCCAGAACAAATGACTGTAACTTCACTTCTAAAAGGTTTATATGAATATTTGTTGTTATCAAATCAAGGTTACATCTGTGAGTTGGATGTAGAAGTGTCAGAATAAATATAGATGTTTCTGTGTCAGAGTAAATTCAGATGGAACATAGCAAAACAATGTAAATTCCTGTCTCCGCCTAAAGAAAACCCATTACTTATAGTGAAGACCAACCTTGAATGATGGGTTAGTAGCCTAAAAGCTTTAGGAATCCAAATTATAACATATAATAAGTACCCTGTATCAAGATTGAGGCAAAACAAGTGACATTTGACCTTTTTAGAGAGGTTTATGAAAATAAAGTCCAGGCGGAATAAGCTTTGGGCACATTTGGGCACATTTGGTTCCATCAGTGCCATTTGACCTTTTTCAGATACCAGACTATACAAATCATTGTATTACATTGAATAATCACTATAGGTATTCATTCCATTAAAACAATTAAAAAATAAAAAATTTAAATAAAAAAAAAGATTCTTAAAAAAATATTAAAAATATTTGTCTGAGTGTGTATAAAAAAAATCAGGGTCCCCGTCGGCGGGGACCTTCGGGCTTAACAGGTTTTTTAACAAACAAATAGTTAAGACCAACATGTTAGTGAGGGAGTGTGTGTGCTTCCTCACATTGCTGTTGTCTTTCCTATTCTGTACTACTTGTTGTGCCACAGCCAGTGAGTGCACGGCATGCTGGGAGACAGTTGGACATGTCTTTTCCAATGTTCTCACATGTGGTGTTGACGGGGACATATCTCTCTCTCATTCCATGGCCTGCATGCATGCACACTATGAACCACACATTGAATTGCGTGCATAATATATGAGCAGTACTTCCACACCTCATCAGACGTCACAATGATACATCTGGCAGAGTCATATTCCCGCATCATTGTGAGGTCTGACGACACAGGTGTGGAAGTGCTGCTCATATATTATGCAAGCAATGACATGTGAAGAGTAAGCATAATTCAGCATAAAGGATGTACAGAAACACTTTTTTGGAAAAATATGAGAATGAAGAAAGGTAATTGAAGATGAGAAATGATTGTATGTATAAATGTAAATGTATGTAGGAATAACTTGCATAATGATTTAAAGGACAATCATTGATCAAGTAAGGGGTGGGAATTAATAAGCATTTGCTTCCTCCTGCTCCCTTTCGGACACATATGATTTATTATTATTATTATTATTAATATGAAGACATTTTTTGTTTTTTTTGTTGAATATACAAATTATTACCATGAATGTGGATAAATACTGTATTATAACAATACGGTATTCTGTTTTTCACATTTGTTATTTGTTATTTTTTAATCTGTTCGAAATAAAGACTGAAAGAAAGAAAGAAAGGATGTTTCAAATTAATTCACCCAACCGAGAAATACTTTTGAAAGGAGATATACTCAACACATTTCTATGCAGTGAAGAGGTCTCCAGTGGTTTAGTGCACACCATACCAACATCAGATCGTTTTTACATCTGTATACTTATATCATTAGGATAACATGTCCCTCACAAGTTGCCAATTTGAAGGTCTGTTTTTCAAACTATTATTTCAGTCAAAGCGAGTCTTCAGAACAGAGTACGTCAGTAAACTGAACATCATGGTAAGAATGAGAGCACAAACAAAATGTGACTACAATATTCATAGCTGTCCGTGTAATCATACAAGTAAAATCACAAAGAACTCAGATATTTGGAATTTCGGGACTTTATTAATGAGAAAACAAAAGTACAAAACAAGTTAAATATCAGAGCAACGTCTAGTTTACAAAGCTAAGAGAAAAAAGCTCCCTCATTCCTAAATACTAGCAGAAAGGCATCGATAGGTAAAAGCAGCCCGTCAGGATCTCAGCTCAAATTAATTATAGTACAAAACAGAGAAAAGAAAGATATTTTGAAACAAAAACATAATCCTGATTAATTTAGAAAAACCTCAATTCAATGATCGATCAGACAGAGAGAAATGTACAAAGTATTTACACAAATGGAAACTACACTTTGTACTGGGGCGTATATTTAGGAGCGTGTGCACTTTTAGAGACGTAGCAACCAGATGGAAATACATTACATGTCTCTTGTGATAGATACTTTTAGCCAAAGTGACTTGCATACATTCTGTACTGTGGACACTCCCCACAGGTCTCCCAGGGACACGACATGCTGACTGCAGTGGGGATCGAACCGGTGCTACAATAATCTGAAGATCAGCGCACTATCCCATGTGCCTCTCAGTGTAGGTTCAAGTATGTCATACAAACCACAATCATCCATTTCCTCACGCAGCATAAATGTGTGAATTTCCCTCAAGCCACATTTGTACATTCTTAAAATATCTATGATTCATTTAACTGTTTTGTAAAAGACAACTTTAACGACTATGATTATGAAGTAATTTGTATAATAGATTGACTTTGTAAAGGTTATTATTTGAGTTCATCTGACCTGCTTCTCAAAATAAATGTCCCTTTAAAATGATATTACTTTCACCGCTTGCTATTCTTTGTAGCCACAACGTGTCACAGAGATTTAAGAAATACAACAAATGAAAAGAGGATTTTCAAGGCAGCAGGTGGACAGTTTCAGACGAAGCACCTCACTGCGGGTTCATTGAGGATCTAGTTTCTCAGAGAGCTCAGAGCTGGAGGCAGGGGTTTGGAAATTAAAGCAGAGAAAAAGTCTAAATGTTTTAATCCACCGTCACTTGTACGACACTTTTAATTGACCAAAAAGAGATGATTCCACTTTAATATACAGCTTTATATCTCTTTCCACTCCCGAAAAAGCCGTTCAGATCATCATATACCGTCTTGTCTATCTTTAGTTTAATAACTACTTTAGTTATTAAATAATTACATTTATAAATTATTATTTCAATCATGAAAACTGTTCTTATTATACATCCATGATGAAAACAGACGAACTACGTCCTTTGTGAAGAATCCAGTAGCTGTGATGCGATTGGTCGGCTGCCGTTACGTCACAGGTCCACACAGCGTGACAGCCAATAGCAGCATACATGCAAATCTGATTCAAAAATAATTCCCGGGAAATCTTAAATTTCGCGCGTAATATCCTCTCTCCGTGTCAGATATCGGCTAGAAACCATATTTATGTATGTAGCTTGTGAACAATAATGAATGAGAAGGACATGAATAGCTGGATATATATTCTAGAATCGTTTGAAATGATAAAAGTGGAAGCAAAACGGGACAAGATGAGAAACGGGTTTTCGGTGGATATTAACGCGGAGTGTTCCGAGAATAGATCGACCGGATCTTCTTCTTCGTTCTACATCGCTAGCACCGTGGACATTAAACATATTTTCCACAAGCGGATTGACTGTCCAAATGACCTAACAACCCCCCGGATTGTCAACAATAACCGGGATAGTGCAGACATTGAAGAAGGAACAAGTTAAGGTACGTCATGTGGCATTTGTAAGGGGATCTGGGGTCGTTTTGGAGAGTAGATGGAAAGCTGATATGCTATGTTGTTGTGGGTACACATCTAATTCTTTAGCAGCTGCCCGTAGTAACCTGGAAGATGTTTCGGACATTAACAGACTTAACATAACCCTTTTATCATGCATTTGGTCGTGTTTATTAGTCAAAATGTCGGAGGTTGTCCCTCTCGTTTCGATAGGCTTATTTTATTCACATTATGTTACAAGCTGGTTAACATTAAGCGTTATCTAGCTTCTTATCAAATAGTGACATTAGGTGAGGAGGATGTATGTGATTTTAGTGACACCATTTGTAACCTGAAATGCAACTTAATTTAGCTACATCAAGCACGCGGAGGCTACCATTGTTGTTACCGGAAGTGCAAAACCGTTCTTCAAAATAAAGATGAATGCTTGAAAGGAAAAAGGTATCATATGTTATAGGTGATGGGAAGATGTTGTTTTGTAGTTGGTTAAACACCAGTGACTAAAAGAACTGTGCTGCTTAATACAACATAGTATTACCACCTGACACCCATTGGATTAAGGCCATGCAAAGGGTGTATTAATCCAATTAATGTGGTCCAGCCTTCAAACTTTTTATGTGGCTTGGGGGGCGGGGCTTACCAAAGAGTAGTTTGGCATCCTGAGTGACAGACAGAAATATAACTCAACACTTTCTATACACAATACTCCCGAGATTGGTGGGAAACCAAACTGATACCAGCGACATCATTGTACTTTTCAAAGTTCAGGATAAAAACTTGAACTTTCAAATCAATTGTATTTTTTGGAATGACCGAAACTCATGACCCCGATATAGCTCCATACATTTCCCCATGAAAACGGCCCTATATTTCAATTTTAATGTAAATACTGCTTTTTATTTTGAAAGGGACTCAGTGCAGCCATGGCTCTATTTCTGTATTTCCGGTATTTTACCTTTGAGGCATCACACCGCGCCTGGTCGGAACAGACTTTCTGCACACTTTGCGCTATTAATGCTGCACAGGCTGACAGTGCTTTAAAGCACCGAGTTTCTCTGTGAACACCCTGGTAAGAAACTCACTGAATTAACTGCTTTAATTCTGTCCACGAGCAAACTCATGCGAGGCTTGGTGAGCGTGGGGAGGGGGATGGGGAAATGTTGCTCCAACTAGCTAAACACTGCAGAAAGAAGCTAGCTGCTGTCCCAGGTAATGCCACTCCTTTTTAAAACCACCATTAACCAGCTCCAGGTGAATATTTAAACATATACTATAACGCAGAAACATGCACAATGCTTCCAACTACATGCATGTTCAGTCACAAGTCAATACAGTCACTTGTTTGTACTGTATTTTGAATGAAAGGACTGCCCTGGAACCATTGATTTAATTAGATATTTGTCTAAATTTGCAATTTAATTTTTTTTTTCAGGTAAAAAGAAGGCTGGAGCTGGAAGCAGGAGAAACCCAGGACCTCCAGGATGGAGACAGGACCTCCAAATCCAAACAGCTGGTGGCCCCTCTGTCCCAAACACCAGGGAAGGGTAAGACTACATTAATTACTTTATTTAGTAATTAATAGCTAATGTTCGAGTCCTCTGCGACCAACGTGGTTGATACTGACCTGTACTTTTGTCTCAAACTGTCACATGACTCAAACTTTGTGATTACTATGATAAATAACCCCGGGAACTTGACATTACTTAACATTACATGACATGTCAATTGTTAGCTGCAAAATGTGCAATTTTGCTGCTAACTACATTAATTACTTTATTTGGGAATGGCTATATACAGGACCGTCCTGCACAGAAGCCCTGAAATGGCTTTTTATGTAGTCTACAGAAATATGGATATAATTGGTGTACAATTAACGTTTACAGCAGGATAAATTACAAAAATGTACAGCATACTACATACAATTCAAAAGACGGTTTCTCCGATTTCTAAAATAAAAATGCCGGCGTAGCCGATAAATGATTTGTGTTGCTTTCAATGCAAAATCGCTACACGTCAACGAAATGTCGGCGTATTCTTTAAAAAAAACCTTCAGTTTTAATAAAACCGAGTAGTCTTTAAAGTATGCAGTGATATCCTTTACAAGTAAAACATTGTGCATTGGAAAATATAAAGTAGAAAATGATTGAAAGAACATAAAAAAAAAAGACTGGAATCAGCATAAAAAGCTAAGCAATTGGAAAGAGATTTAATTGCCACAATTTTATATTGAGGGGAAACTCGTTGAAAATAATGTTGTCGTGAGAATATTTATCTGTGAATCCTATCCCTACATTACCACCCGCGAAACTTGCTTAAGCATGCTATAATAGCCCGGTCTGTATATAGTCATTTGACGTTCGCTGCAGGACCGTCCTGTATATAGCCTCGGCCACTTTATTTAGTAATTAATAGCTAATGTTCGAGTCCTCTGCGACCAACGTGGTTGATACTGACCTGTACTTTTGTCTCAAACTGTCACATGACTCAAACTTTGTGGTTACTATGATAAATAACCTGGGGAACTTGACATTACCATTGGTGGTCCGTGAGCGCCCCCTAGTGGCCCGCGAGTATATTGGTAACATTTCACATTTGAAATAAATAAATGAATTTAAGTTTTCCGCACTCTCGCGGGAATATCTCCGCAATGGAGCGAGCTTAAGTTTCACTTTCGATTGCATGATATAGCCCAGCGCAACACCTTCGTCACACATGTTGCCACTTGTTTGTTCTATTTTCAGGCGATTTGTAATCTGTTCTAGAAAAACGATGTGATTTTGGATATTTGTGAAGTTAGGTGGTCCGCGAGTGTTTTTTTATTGATTAAGTGTCCTTGGTATGAACAAGTTTGAGAAACACATATGCCAACAACTTGCAACGTGTTAGACGCTATCACCCAAAGCGACTTACATACTCGATACTGTGGGCAGTCCCAACAGGAGCAAATAGTGTCTGAGGGACACAACGACATGCTGACTGCAGTGGGGTTTGAACCTGTGCTCCCCTGATCTGAAGATCAACGCACTTCCCCACTGAGCCACATCCTCAATTTGAATTCTGCCAAAGTCCCATTATGCTGCATCTGCATTTAAGTTAAAAAGAGCAATTTGAATTGATTTTAAAATGCATATACAAAAGCAAAAATACGAAGATAAATGTTTTCAGTTTTAAGGAGTGGTGAGTAATGACGTATTTTGCAGGCCGACCCGGAAGTTAGCATGGCAAGAAGCAGCCTCCATTTTAGGTCACATGGAGGCGTGGGACATTTACTAATGGGGTATTTACTGACCTACTTTATGTCTTCAACTTGTGTTTACCACAGACCTTATTTTAGGTATCTAACTGGCAACCTGTTCCGGTTCCGGTTCTTAACGGTTCTCAATTCCGATTCTTTGAGGGGTAAAAAAATGATACATGCTTCTTCCACCAAAAAAATTACATTTATTGGAGAAACTTTTACACAGGTTAGTTTACAGTAATATTCACATTAATCAGTTTATATTCACTGCTATGTAACTGTACCCTGAGAACCACTGAAGCTACCCTAACCCCCCCCCCCCCATTTAAAAACAGTTCTTGTTGAGAAAAACAAGCATATCTGCCTCTCAGGCATACCGGGAAGAAATGTTTGAACATTTTAAAGTAAAATGCTTCAATCTGGTGTACTTTAAGCAGAATGACAAGAGACTAGTACAACTCTAAACACCCATATGAAAAAGATCAGTTTACATTTTAATAATTAAATAAGTATGTGAACATAACCATATCTTATTCATATCTTATTTTACTATTTTATTTATGCATATTTTTTTATCTCCAGTTTAAAACGATGGTCTGGTTTACTGTCCTATAGTTTACATTGGAATGATTTCAAACCTGTTTTATCCCAATAATTATAAAGGAGTGCCTTGGAAATATGTGTTTACATAAATTTGAAATCTAAACCCTCAGAGTCCTTCACCTCACTGAGCTGAAGTCATCAGCCTCTCAGTCTGACTGGAGAGGACTCTCCTCCACATCATTGTAGAAACATCTTCTTCTAATATCCGTTAGCGCAGCTAGCACCAGATGCTAATAACAACAGCACCCTCCCTCGCTCGCTCCCACGCTCACTCGCACGTTGGCTGTGAGCTGCGGTTGCCAGATAAGCCAACATCCCCCATTCTCATCACTTGCAGCGCCCATCGTACAGGGCAAATGAAACGTGTAACCGGGATGAAAAGGGTGTTACATTTACTTAATTATGAATGTTGTTACATCAAGGCCGAACATTAGGATGAGCACCAACGGTCAAAACATTTTTTTTCTCCCAGAGCTGTCAGCGCAGCGCCTCCACAGATCTGGCGCCCTAGGCGAACATTTATAATGCCAGTGCAACGGGCCGGCCCTGGTCTCAGGTTACACTGTAGGAAGTGTAGGTACAACGCTACATTTCCCGCCCGCTGCAGTCATACAGTAGGCTACGGAGAGCGGAGAGAAACATTTCCTCAGGCATCGAAAAGCAGAACCGAAATTCACATTTCTAAATGATGCCGTTGGAATCGAAATGTTGGAACCGGTTCTCGGTACCCAACCCTAGTCATGAGGTCAAGGCAAGATGTAGTAGAAGTAATTGGGAGAGGAATCGAGCCGTGTAATTATTGGACACCAGTTGTTTTGACCTAGCCAAAGCATTCGACACTAGATCACCACATTCTGTCTAATGTTATGTCTCGTTTCGGTCATAATGCCATTTGCTGGTTTCAGAGTTATCTAACCGACGGTACTCAATGCGTCAGGCTGGGTAGTACTGTCTCTGACCCTGTCACCTTGGAGAAGGGAGTTCCACAGGGCTCTATTTTGGGGCCTTTGCTCTTTTTATTATATGTAAACAATATTTGCAATCAGATGCAATATGCTGGTGACACTATTGTATACTCATGTGCTCCTTCTCTGGAGATGGCCGTTTCCAATTTTAAATCTGATGTCATCACGCTGCAGCACGCACGTCTTGATTCCAAACTGCTTTTGAACAGTAAGAAAACCAAAGCAATGCTTTTTGCTCCCAAGTCAGCGTCCTCTTGCCTCTCCATTGACACCCTTGATGGCGTCTCCGTTGAGTTTGTCGATACATACAAATATCTGGGCTTTTGGTTGGACAGAAATCTGAACTTCAAACACCACTTTGAAGTTCTAACAAAGAAATTGAAATTCACTCTTGGCTTCCTTTACAGACTTAAATAGATACCATCTATAGATTTGCCTGTCCCACTGTTTGGCCCAACTTGACCCACTCTCCCACGCTGCGCTGCGTTATATATCAGATGCAAGCTGTATAGCCTAACTGGATGGTCCTCACGTAGTATGCGTAGGATGCAGCCTTGGTTTTTATTAATGTATAAAGCCATTTTAGGAAAGCTTCCACTCTACATATGTGCCAGATTTGCCCCAGTTTGTGACTCTCACAGCCTCAGACCCAGAGCCTGGATACGGGTCCAGGTTCCTGCCGTGCGGACTGAGGCTGGAGAAAGGAGTCTTTTTCATTTTGGTCCTTGGTCTTGGAATGACCTTCAATCCCGCCTCAAACTGAGGGCACTTGTCTCAATAGCCTGTTTTAAATTGAAGTTGTCTGAGGTCCTTACCTCCAGCTGCTCTTGCAGTAATGAGTAGTACCTTTCTTACTGTCCTAATGTGCTCAATGTAGTGACTGCTTTTCGTCTTTTGTTTACTTAGTTATGTTCTCTGTATTTTATATGTTTGTGTTATGTGTAACGTTGCTGCCTTCTTGGCCAGGTCAGCATTGCAAATGAGATTCTATCTCAATGCTTTTATCTGTTTAAATAAAGAAATAAAATGTTTTGACACGCAACAGTTCAATGGATGAACGCAATGAATTGTGGGACGGCATTATCTCTATTTTTTCCGTAAAGGATGGTCCAGTGAACCCTCCCTATGCCAGAGTAGATAAGAGAGGAATCAATAAAGTGATTGAATTTGACTTCTCATGGACTAGGATACCTTCGGCTCATTTGACTCGGTACGGAAGCAAAAAGACTGGCAGCTTTAAATCAATTTAGGTTTGTTACGTGCACTTTCCAGCACCACTATTCATTGTGTATTGTTAAGTACTTCGTAGTTGTCCAAAGTTGCATTTATACGTATTCTTTTCTGTTTTTCTGGAAGTACCCATCACCTCCCAGATGTTTCCCACTTCCCTTTTTTCTCTCGCCATATTTCCCGTGAACCGCTGGATTATGATTATCTTTTATTCCTCTCCATAACTTTTCCTGAAAGCCTTGCTCTCTGTCAGTCAACACTCTGGACCGAAATAGACTCCAAACATGTCTCGCTTTGAGTATCCATTTTAGAAATCCTTTTAAGAAGTAGCATCTCAAATAAAAACGAAAAATGTCACCTTCCCAGTCCCGCCGGTCTCTGTGAGAAATCGCGCTTTAAATCGAGTTAGATATTTTTGTATGTGCACTTTCCAGCACCACTATTCATTATATACGGTTAAGTACTTGTAGTCTTGTAGTTTTTCAATACCTGCACACTTCCCTTTTTCTCGCCACATTTCCAGTGAACCGCTGGATGATTATCTTTTATTCCTTTCCATATCTTTTCCCTAAAGTGTGTTAACTCAGTGTTTTTCAAAGTGGGGGCCCCGACCCCCCGGGGGGCCGCCAGGGGGCACCGGGGGGGTCACGCAAAGTTTGGGGGAAAGGGGAATTTTTTTCTTTTTTAAAGTTACATATATTTTTTTTAGATGTTAAATAACTGCATATCAATCTGTGTCCTCCTTTGATGCCAATCTTTTAATATTTTTTATTTCTTCATATTTTATTTTTTTGTTTTTAAATCACACGACCGCCCTTCAAGCCAATCAGAATCGAGCTGCCGCCGCTGAGAGTGAAACTGAGTATCTACTCAGCTTCTGGAGCAAGTGAGAGCTATATGTTTCGCTCTGCAGCGACGAGAGCACGGATGTAGAAAGTATTGATGTTTATATATATGAATATAAATATGTTTATTGTTAATATTACTGTTGAATATTATATATAATATTATTAAGGCATACGTAGCTTTCAAAAATGCTAAAAATATATGTTAATTGTTCATATTACTGTTCAAGATTATATAATATTAAAAAGACAGAAATCACTTTAAAAATGCTTTAAAAATATGTTTAATATTGTGTTAAGAATGTTTATAACAGAACACACAATGAATGACAAACAAAAGATGAATACAAAAAATGTTTAGAAGAATAACTGATTATTAATACAAATATATATTAAGAAAATGTATTAAGCTGTACGATTAATTTGTCATATTCTCATCATAATGTACTCATCATTTAAAACCGATTGCAACAGGGGGGGGGGTCCCCGCCAGACGATAATGCGATATGGCAAAGTTTGGGAACCCCCGTGTTAACTTCCATGCACTGTTTCTGTTTCCGTTTAATGTTCACTTTGGAGTTTGATTGTGAAGAACCGGAAGTGTTACCGGATGTTGTGAAGTGTTACCGGATGTTGTGAAGTGTTGCCGGATGTTGTGAAGTGTTGCCGGATGCTGTGAAGTGTTACGTGTTGTACGTGATATCTGAAGATGGCGTCGCGCTAAGACGAAAGTGTGTCTTATCATCGAGTAACCGTCTGCTCTCCAAACTGGTCTCCATTTATGTAGATTCTTCAAAAGGAAGCGTCTCAAATGTCTCCCGTTCTCTCCGCAGCTCCCTCCGCCAGTCCCGTAGCCCGCCGGGCGATATGTGAGAGATCTCGCTTTGAAACGTCTCTGGGTTTGTTGACGCGGCGGTTTGCAGACATCATGAGGCGCTCTCATGACGGCGTGGTGGATCTGAACTTCGTGGCCAACGAGCTCAACGCCCCGAAGAGACGCCTCTACGACGTCACCAACGTCCTGGAGGGCATCAAGCTCATCAAGAAGAAGTCCAAGAACTACATCGAGTGGTTGTGAGTATGAGTGGCAGTGTGTGCGTGTGTGTGTGTTTTTCTGTATGTGTGTTTCTGTACATGTGTGTGTGTTTCTGTACGTGGGTGTGTGTGTGTGTGTGTTTCTGTACGTGGGTGTGTGTTTCTGTACGTGTGTGTGTGTTTCTGTACGTGGGTGTGTGTTTCTGTACGTGGGTGTGTGTGTGTGTGTGTTTCTGTACATGGGTGTGTGTGTTTCTGTACGTGTGTGTGTGTTTCTGTACGTGTGTGTGTGTGTTTCTGTACGTGGGTGTGTGTTTCTGTACGTGAGTGTGTGCGTTTCTGTACGTGTGTGTGTGTGTGTGTGTGTGTTTCTTTACATGGGTGTGTGTGTTTCTGTACATGGGTGTGTGTGTGTTTCTTTACATGGGTGTGTGTGTTTCTGTACATGGGTGTGTGTGTTTCTGTACGTGGGTGTGTGTTTCTGTACGTGTGTGTGTGTTTCTGTACGTGTGTGTGTGTTTCTGTACGTGTGTGTGTGTTTCTGTACGTGTGTGTGTGTGTGTTTCTGTACGTGTGTGTGTGTGTGTTTCTGTACGTGTGTGTGTGTTTCTGTACGTGTGTGTGTGTGTTTCTGTACGTGTGTGTGTGTTTCTGTACGTGTGTGTGTGTGTGTTTTCTGTACGTGGGTGTGTGCGTTTCTGTACGTGTGTGTGTGTTTCTGGACTGATGTGTGTGTGTGTGTGTTTCTGGACTGATGTGTGTGTGTGTGTGTGTGTTTCTGGACTGATGTGTGTGTGTGTGTGTGTGTGTGTGTGTGTGTGTGTGTGTTTCTGGACTGATGTGCGTGTGTGTTTCTGTACTGATGTGTGTGTGTGTGTGTGTGTGTGTGTGTGTGTGTGTGTGTGTGTCTGTACTGATGTGTGTTTCTGTACTGATGTGTGTGTGTGTGTTTCTTGACTGATGTGTGTGTCTGTACTGATGTGTGTGTGTTTCTGTACTGATGTGTGTGTGTGTTTCTGGACTGATGTGTGTGTGTCTGTACTGATGTGTGTGTGTTTCTGTACTGATGTGTGTGTGTGTTTCTGGACTGATGTGTGTGTGTCTGTACTGATGTGTGTGTGTGTGTGTGTGTGTGTGTGTAGGGGGGGTGAGGTGAACGCGGCAGCAGATGTGGAGCTGAAGGATCTGGTGGAGCAGGAGAGGATCCTGGACGAGTTGATCCTCAGCTGCAGGAGGCAGGTTCACCGGCTCTATGAGGACCAGAGCACTCAGAAATATCCTCTGCATTTCAATTCAGCTTCCTTTTGTTGTTGTTGTTGTTGTTGTAGTTGTAACCCAATGTGACCTTTAGTTAGGGCTGCACGATATTGGAAAAAACTGACATTGCGATATTTTCTTCCCCTGCGATATGAAAAAATACAGGAATTGAAGACGAGACAAACCGTCCTTTCTTGAACTTGAACGCTAGACAATTTTTTTTTAACGATATTTAACCGGATGAAGGATTTTAGTCTCGGACTTCTGGATCTTAAGTTATCAGAGCAACGAGCTGATCGGATCACGAGAGCCGGGCGAGTTTTCCTTTTGTAGAAAGCAGCGAAAGAATTGCAACATGACGCGTTTGAGTTAATTAGCCTACTTAATATCGCACGTCCTAAAAAAACACGATTATCGTCACGACATATCGTGCAGCCCGACCTTTCGTCATCTATCACTACTAGCTTTGTCAACAACTTTTAATTCAGATTCAAGGCTTTATTGTCACCAGAATCTTTTTTAATAATAAAAAGAAAACGGATATTGTGCGCATTAGCTACAGTGTAGATATGGCAATGAATATCTGAAGTCCCAGCAGAGCAACATGAATATATAGAAGACAAATAAACCAATACAAATAGTGAAGGAAATAAAATAGAAATAAAATAGTGCAAGAGAATGTTTTGAGATGTGCAAGTAAATACAAATATTTTTGCTTTGTTTTTACTGTGCTCTCATTTCACCTACGTTACTCTCATCTGTTTTCTGTTATGTTCATGTTGTATATAGTTATTTAGTGCAGTGGTTCTCAAATGGGGGTACGTGGACCCCTAGGGGTACGTTGGGGTACTGCAGGGGGTACGTGAGATTTAAAAAAAAAAATGAAAGTTAATTAAAAAAATAGCATGCATGATTACAAAAATAATCTTAAGCAAGGCAAGTTTATTTATATACCACTTTTCAACGCAAGGCAATTCAAAGTGCTTTACAAAAAATGAAAGACATTAAGCATTAAAAAAGAAAAGCTAATAAAATAAACATTAAAAGGAAAAATACTTGGATAAAAGTTACAGTGCAGTTTAAGATATGAATAGTTCAATTAAAAGCAGCGACAAAAAGAAAACATTTCAAATGTGTGTATTGCATTTTATAGTTTTTCATAATATATCATTTCGATTCACTTCAATTGAAAAACTCCTTGGAAAAATCTGTTTTTAGAAATGTGGTATTTTTTTCATGCATAAGTTAATAAAGGACACACTGATGATATTTTAATTATTTATATAGGTTTTTTCTATCAAAAATGTTGGGGGTGGTCAGGGGGTGCTTGGCTGAGAAGATGTTTCAAAGGGGGTACAAAGGGGGTACATCCTCCAGTCCACTATGTCCACTATGTTTCTTAACCTCGAGGACCACGTTTGCCTATCTGACCTACGAGGACGTCCAACAGATTCCCAGCCTGAAGGAGCAGACTGTGATCGTGATCAGAGCTCCAGCTGAGACGAAACTGGAGGTTCCCCACCCAGAGGAGGTACACGCATCAACACAAGCACTCCATTACATGCGTCTGTTCTTAATAACATGTTGGGAACATCCTGAGTGTCCTCTTCCAACATGAGAGTAGCATGCTAACAGAGGTATCAACTGTAGCTGTGAACATGACAGGATGCTTGATTACCTAGAAGAGCATCAGGACTGTTTGAGGCAGATGATAGCTCTGTGATGAACATGATGACTCAGCCTCTATGGAGAGAGACATCAAGCATGCTCATTTCTGACGTGGAGCTAATCTGAAGTAAACATTGATACTGCTTTCTACTCCTCCATCTTGTGACTGTGTGACTCCCTCTCTTGATATCAGCATGTAAAGGACACTGCTCAGGAACTAGTCTCTGTATGTGAGGACTCCTTCCCTTCAGAGAGGATCCCAGATACATGGATCCTGAGGCTGAAGCTCAAGCCGGGGACCAGGGAGATTTTTTAACATAAAACTACATTTTTAGTACTTTTCTGTTTGTTATTTTGAGCAAAACACTCCAGAGACATGTTTTTTATATATTTGTATTAACGCTGTCAAAATTATCGCGTTAACGGCGGTAATTAATTTGTTGAATTAATTGCGTTAAAATATTTAACGCATTTAACGCGCAGAATGGCCCGCCCCATACGTGCCACCAGCGCCAGGGTATGGCTGGGGTAGGCTGCACCCATACCCTGAAATGGCTTAGCCCCACCATGAGACATGATGTTAAAGTAAGCAAAATAAAGTCTGCCAACTCGTGCGGAGTAACTTGCACAGACAGCAGTTAGTAAGACTGATTTCAGTAGCCACTCGTCTGGAAATACCGAAGACCAGAAACGGTTTTGAAAACGTCTTCTCAATAGAACATCTTTGATAATGTCTTCTGGCCAATCAGAATCAAGATAACGGCGTGGTGTTGTTGCAGGAAGTCCCGACGGAGAATACTTTTGCTGTAGTACAGGGGTGCACATAACTGGTACGCAGGTTATGTGCGTAATCTGACGTACTTGTGAAGCTTTTCCAGAAGGCGGTTAGATCACCGGACGACAGAGTCGGTCTCCGTGTGCACAGACAGGCTGCTGTTAACGTCGGTCTGAACAACGGAACTGTGCCAAAACTACGCCAACCGGCTGCGGAGGGAGACTCCCCCCTTCACTGGAGAACTGCGCTGAAACAGCTGATCACAACGTTCACACTCTGTGGTCACGAAGTACTCCACTAGCCCCCCCCCCTCTGTCGACTTTCCTGAAGTACTCCACTAGCCCCCCCCCCCCCCCCCCCTCTGTCGACTTTCCTGAAGTACTCCACTAGCCCCCCCCCCCCCCCCCCCCCTCTGTCGACTTTCCTGAAGTACTCCCCGTTGATAGAAATCAACACGTAATGAATGAAGACGCCACGGTTTGATGATTGATAGGTGTGTGGGCTGTCTTTCATTTTGACATGCAGACAAATGTTATAATAAACATAGATACTGTGTTAAATGGATATATCCGCCTTCTTTCATTTATCTTTCCATTCCCAACAATATACATAAATACATGGCATATTTTGGACATAGTTCGAATGGTGATTAATCTGATTAAAAATGTAATTGTTTGACAGCCCTAGTTTGTATACATCTGAGATATATATAATATATTTCTTAAAAATAGTATGACGGGAGATCTTTAATAAAAGCCCTTTGTTTTCCTTCTCCTCAGAGTCTGCAGGTTCACCTCAGCAGCACTCAGGGTCCCATCGAGGGCGTTCCTTCTGCTCTGAAAACTCCCTCCGTTGGGGGCCACGGGGAACTACTTTCACTCCTCCTCTAACGGAAAGACCTCCACCCCCTTCGTGCCTTGCTCACCTTTCGTCCAGGTGTCTTCCAAAGGTGAGTCGGGCACTTTAACATCCCGTCGTCCATCTCTAAAATGTTGCCACCGAGAGACATGTCCATTGGTCAAATCAGGACCGTTTTCTTTATGTTCGATTGACTTTTCGAGGGGGAGAAAAAGACGACCACGAATAATGACCATAAAAGCGTTTGATGTGGAAGTTAGTTTACAGAAGACACATGAAGAAGAAGAACATGGAAATGAATAGAAATTGTAAAAAAAAACACAAATCTAAATCTTAGAATTCGACACTACGAACCCTCATAATAATAATAATAATAAGGGTATATTTAAGTCCAACTGGTTATGACCTTACATCCCACAGGAGGAGACGTGGTGTAAAAAGCAGTTAAGACTCTTAAAGGTAGGTAGGTAAGAATGGAGAAACCAGCTCGAGCGCGCTCAGACTGGAAAGTACGCAGCCGATCTCCTTCTTCCTTCAGACTTCCTCTCAGAGCCCCGCCTCCAACACGAACGCGCACATGACCAATGTGCAGATAATCTGTGGCCAGATGGAAGGCTGACAGGCAGGTAGGATGATTGGTCGTGCTTTTACAGCGCCACGGCTTCCACAGATGAAATATTTTAATGTATTTATTGTCAAAGCATTTCATATATTCATTGCTATCGGGACGTTAAGAGCATTCCATGGAAGAAGTGTTTCTGAAGTTAATTACCGACCCCCGCCTTTAAGGAGGCAGGAGACTACAAAAAGAACAGTCATGATCCCATTGTGAAAGCTATCATGGCAATTCCATCAATTTTCAAGCCTCTGCTTTTGAGAGGGAAAGAGGGAACTGGTCTATCGCCCAGAGTTCCCGTTAGCCGCTAATTACCGGACTATGACCGGTAAAATATGCTGAAGACCGGCAAATCTAAATCTCTCCGGTCAAGGTGTCCGGTCAAAATAATTTCCCCTTAGCGCAATACCGCTTCAGTTGCGCCACTTATGTGACAGACAAGAAGAGTCAACTCTAATGTCTAACACTTAATGTGGAGAGAAAGATGTCCTGGATGGGTTGATTGTGCGTTGATCTGTTGGTAATGCCTCGGGGTTCCGGCGGGCATGTAAACAAATGCATAATGCTGCGCTACACTTTGCGGCCTCACCCGGTTGCATAGCGACGCTTATTGTTGAGGTGTCTTTTGATAAGCAGGTAGTCCTATCATTAGCTAGAACTAGCTGGATCTGATCGATATGGATATGAGTAAAATCTGACGAGAGAGAGATCAGCCGGTGAGCGGACACACACACACACTTCAGGTTGAATATCACACGTAGCTATTTTAATTGCCTCTCAAACTACCGTAACTACTTTTGAATAATGTAGTTAATCCACTATAATTAGTTTGTTTAATATCAAATCATCAATTAGTTTGAAAGCTCAATAAATAACAAAGAAGACCTTTGACCGGCACTTTTAAAATCCGGAAGATTTAAACTTTAACGGACGTGTTGCCGGGCAACGGGAACTCTGCTATCGCCGCAGGTTGAAATGAGTGAAAAGCCAGAAGTCCTTGATTTAGATGCATGAGCCGAACGTGCGAGGGATATATTTGAAGATGTTTCACGCAGAGCTCACCTCAGCAAACGGCTGCGAGTGGCGATGGAGAAGGATTACATAAAACAATGATGGATGCAAACTAAATGCCAACACACATCTGAGAGATTGTACTTAAAACTCTTTCCTCATCTGGCTTTTTTTTAAAGGCTTAAAAGACTGGAATAATCTGTGCAAATGTATTAAATATGTATTTACTGTTCTGCAGATTTAACATACTATTTCACCTCCAGTTGAGTCGGTTCTGGTTATTGCAATATATATGTAACCACTAGGAGGCAGTGTGAGCCTTTTTAACGGTTTAACGGTTTAAGGCAGTGGTTCCCAAACTTTTTCAGGCGGGCCCCCTTGGGTAATTGGAAATGCCCTCCCCCCCCCCCGGTTCCCATCTATATTGGTAGCATTAATTGTATATTGTTGTAAAAACATTACATGTTCTCTGCTAATAATAAGAAGATACAACTATAATTGTATATTTTATTATGGATTACACATGAACAAAAGTGCTTGTAATAGATTAATTACAAGCACTAATTAAAACTAGTAGGCCTTCTTCCCGGAGTAGATTTTTAAATTCAAGGTATTTTATTTTGAGACCGCCACTCTCCGTTCATTCTCAATGTTCAGCTTTGATCTGTATTTCGTTTTGATGGCAGCAACAGCAGAACAGCCTCTCACACAAGTAGGATGTTGCGAAAGGCAGCAGTATGCCCACAGCTCTCTGACCAATGAGATATCTTCGAGCAGTGTTTGTTTACAATTTCTTTCCGAGCACCCCCCTGCAGTACCTCCTCTGACCCACCAGGGATCGCGACCCACAGTTTGAAAACCACTGGTTTCAGGGCATCTGTGCAAACGTATCGTATTCAACTCAAATTCAACGAGGTCCAGTTAGAGAAAATGTCCCATGCAAAGGTCCGGAACATCAAAATGTCTAAGTTGCTTTATGAATGAGTGTGATATGTACTGAAGTAGCTGCAGCTTTATCAGCGTCTGCATGTAATCAACAGCTGACTGCCAATCAATACGAAAGTAACATTCAAAAACAACAATATTTATTGTCAGTTAACATTGAACTCTACAGATACACAGCTAAACACTGTGGATGTGTGTAATGTTCCTCTCGGCTGCATTTAAAAATAAAATGGAGAAAATAAATGAAATAGCTTTTGAAAATATGTGCATCTTAAAAGTGCTTAATTTTAGATAAATAAAATAAAGTGTAGCAGCACCTTGAGTTTCCCTTTTTCTTTGTAACCGTTTCACATCATGACTCAACAGTTTCAGACGATTATAGAACATATCAGTCTTTACATCATAACAGCTGAACAGTTTAAAGTTTCTCTTTCTTTCCCTCTTATATGCAGTCCCTCTCTCACTTTTTCATTCAGAGCGAGAATTGAGCTGGAGCTTATTGTCCTGCCAGGAGATTAGATCTGGGCTGAAATGGTGTCAGGGCCATTCTCACACACATGCAGGTGCTCATTGGTTAGCCTCGGTTAGCTCATTAGTTAGCCTGGGTTAGCTCATTGGTTAGCCTGGGTTAGCTCATTGGTTAGCCTGGGTTAGCTTATTGGTTAGCCTCGGTTAGCTCATTGGTTAGCCTGGGTTAGCTCATTGGTTAGCCTGGGTTAGCTAATTGGTTAGCCTGGGTAAGCTCATTGGTTAGCCTCGGTTAGCTCATTGGTTAGCCTGGGTTAGCTCATTGGTTAGCCTGGGTTAGCTCATTGGTTAGCCTGGGTTAGCTCATTGGTTAGCCTGGGTTAGCTCATTGGTTAGCCTGGGTTAGCTCATTGGTTAGCCTGGGTTAGCTCATTGGTTAGCCTGGGTTAGCTCATTGGTTAGCCTGGGTTAGCTCATTGGTTAGCTCATTGGTTAGCCTGGGTTAGCTCATTGGTTAGCCTCGGTTAGCCTGTGCTGGAACCGTATTTAGTTTTCATTTGATCCTGGTGGTCTGATCATATCGGGCTCTGAGACTGCTTGTTGTGACCTCAGTTCTGACTTGAGAGGGAATGTTTGTTCAAACTCCTTTGTGTTTTGTCTCATCGTGGCGTGTTGTCTCTTTTAATGAGCGCCCACGGTCTCTGAACAAATGAGACACAACTGGTTCTGAGCTCCCAGTGGGCCGGATGAACACGAACGAGTACCACTCAGGGTTAAAAAGCTCTGTTCTCAACGTCCACGTTCCTCTTCTTGGAGAGCGCCATGTGGAATTATTTGCTCTGCCGCCAACACGCCTGTTCACTCTCCTCTCCGCTTCTCTCTGCAGTGCTCTCGTCTCTTCTTCTGTGTTTCTCTCCCTGTATCACTCGCTCGTCTCTTCTTCTGCGCTTCTCTCCCTGTATCGTCTCGCTCGTCTCTTCTTCTGCGCTTCTCTCCTGTATCGCTCGCTCGTCTCTTCTTCTGCGTTTTCTCTCCCTGTATCGACTCGCATCGTTCTCTTCTTCTGTGTTTCTATTCTTTGTGTTTCTCTCCCTGTATCGCTCGCTCGTCTCTTCTCTGCGTTTCTCTCCCTGTATCACTCGCTCGTCTCTTCTTCTGTTGTTTCTCTCCTGTATCACTCGCTCGTCTCTTATTCTGTGCTTTCTCTCCCTGTATCTCTCTCTTCTCTCTTCTTCTGTGTTCCTCTCCCTGTATCGCTCGCTCGTCTCTTCTTCTGTGTTTCATCTCCCCCTGTATCGCTCGCTCGTCTCTTCTTCTGTGTTTCTCTCCCTGTATCGCTCGCTCGTTCTCTTCTTCTGTTTTTCTCTCCCTGTATCACTCGCTCGTCTCTTCTTCTGGTGCCTTCTCTCCCTGTATCTCTCTCTCCTCTCTCTTCTGTGTTTCTCTCCCGTATCGCTCGCTCGTCTCTTCTTCTGTGTTTCTCTCCCTGTATCGCTACGCTCGTCTCTTCTTTCCTGCGCTTCTCTCCCTGTATCGCTCGCACTCGTCTCTCTTCCTGCGTTTCTCTCCCTGTATCGCTCGCATTATATCGTCTCTTCTTCCTGCGTTATCTCTCCCCTGTATCGCTCGCCATCGTCTACGTCTTCTGTGTTTCTCTTCTTTTGTGTTTTCTCTCCCTGGATCGCTCGCTACGTCTCTTCTGCGTTTCTCTCCCTGTACTCACTCGGCTCGATCTCTTCTTCTGTGTTTCTCTCCCTGTCTCACTCGCTCGTCGTCTTTATTCTGTGGCTTCTCTCCCCTGTATACTCTCATCTCCTCTCTTCTTCCTGTGTTTCTCTCCCTTATCGCTCGATCGTCTCCTTCTTCTGTGTTTCTCCTCCCTGTATCTGCTCGCTCGTTCTCTTCTTTCTGTGTTTCTCTCCCTGTATCGCTCGCTCGTCTCTTCTTCTGTGTTTCTCCTCCCTGTATCACTCGATCGTCTCTCTTCTGTGCTTCTCTCCCTGTATCTCTCTCTCCTCTCTTCTTCTGTGTTTCTCTCCCTGTATCGCTCGCTCGTCTCTTCTTCTGTGCTTCTCTCCCTGTATCGCTCGCTCGTCTCTTCTTCTGTGCTTCTCTCCCTGTATCGCTCGCTCGTCTCTTCTTCTGTGCTTCTCTCCCTGTATCGTTCGCTCGTCTCTTCTTCTGTGTTTCTCTCCCTGTATCACTCGCTCGTCTCTTTCGCCCCCTGTCGGCGGCGGTTAAAATAGAATAGCCCCGTCTAAATTGAATTCCCCTATTAATGTATTGATTATAGGTCCGGGTCCGTATAGGTCCGGGTCCTCCTGTTGCCGACCCCAGGTCTATATGATGAAAATGGTGCCTTTTTAAAGGTGAAGGGTACTCTAATATAGAAAAGCAGGAATAACGGCAGGTAAAGCACAGAACTGAGGGAGTGTATGGAGCGTAACATCTCAAATGTGAATGTTTTTAAACAACTTAAATTTGACAGAAAATGCTTTAAATGGAAATAAGGCCATCAGAAAAGAGTGATTTTAAAAGCGATGTGAACAAAGGTTGTGTCGAGTAGAGAGGGTTTCCGATACTGTATTTACTTGCCACTCATGTCCTTTTGTGTAAAGCACTTTGAATTGCCTTGTGTTGAAAGGTGCTGTATAAATAAGCGTGCCTTGCTCCGCTCAGGGAATGCTATTAAAGGAAATAAGGCCATCAGAAAAGAGTGACTTAAAAGCCATGTGAACAAAGGTTGTAGAGGGTTTGGGTTTCTGTATTTACTTTGTAGTCTGCTCAGACTTGCTTTGCGCATTTAAACATTCACCGCTCTCTTTGCTCTCCTCCCATACCCCCTTTCCAGACAAAGATAACCGTACCTCGGGACTCGATAATACCTCCAACACGCCGCCCGGACCGACCCTAAACCCACCTGCAGCCTCACCCGTCTCCCCCATGCAAACCTCCCTCCAATCCCAGAGTTTTGTGACCCTCGCCCCCCCCTCAGCGTTCTCCGTTGACGGGGGGGAGTACATCCTGAGTCTGAACGAGGAGGAGGAGGGCATCACTGACCTCTTCTCTTCCTTTGAACTGGACCATTTGCCCATGGATGTGCCCATTCTGTGAACAGCTGATCTGGAAGTCAAGTCATTTTGGAGACCGGGATATCGTGGAGGAAATATAAAAGAACGACATGTACATCCTGGACGATGTGATTTACTGACACTCGGGTACGTGGAGGAGATATCTTATACCCTCCTCGTTGACTTCAGGACTCGGGAAGTCAATAAGTGTCCTTCAGCAGAATCTGAGCATCGCCGTCTCAACACGGGACTATTTCTTGACCTTTGACCGGTCCCTGGTATACTTTTTTTTTTAAAAGGACATTTTGTGTTGTGGTCACATCGAAGCCTTCACAACACACACTGATCGTTTGGAATTTAGTGTCAAGAAGTGTTGATTAAAAGCGTTTAAGAACCCACATGTCTTGTCTTGACTCGGCTGCATGAGATGCAACTTTTTCTTTCTGATAATCGATTCCAAAACCTGAACTGGAGCGATCTGCTGATACTGATCCTATGTTAGTGATGTTTTCTCCGTGTCTTTGTTCCCTGGAATAATACACACGGTGTGTAACATGACGCCCGAGTGTGTGGCCTGTCATGAGTGGTTCAATTCCACCGTCCATTAGCTCCCATTTTAGAGCAAGACGTACCAAGTACTGAATTATTAATTAAATGCCCAAACGGCTTTCACTAAATTAATTAAACAGGCTTTTCCCCAAAGTGACAACCCAGGCTCTTTTAAGGTGGACCAGCTATTGGATTTGTATCTCGGCAGATATCTGTCGATCTAGTCTTCAAAGAATCAATATAATATTACAACACGATTTACATGCATGCAGTAATCTTAAAAATAACTTTAAATCTGATTTTGATAGCTTATAAAGTTGTATTTATCATTATATCATTTATTATTTATTACATTATATACAGCTGTTAACTTCCTAATAAGAAACGAAGAACTCCTATAAGGAGAATTACAAATAATACACAGGCCTACTTTAAAATAAATGAAACGCAGCACTTGGAGTCCTCTGCACATTTGAAGGAATGAATATAATTAAAATGGGCCCACTTTGAAATAAATAAAACGTATAGCTTCGCCCTAAAAAGAGTTAAAGGTGGGGTAGGTAAGTTTGAGAAACCGGCTCGAGATCGCTAGAATTTTGAAAATACACAACCGGAAAAAATCTGCCACTTCCTCACAGAGCCCCTCCCCCAACACACACGAACATGACCAATGAGGGCACGAGGTAAGTTTGTGCCCTGATGGAAGGCTGACAGGCAGGTAGGCCATCCAGTTACTTTAGCCGGCTCCGATGATTGGTCGTGCTTTTTACAGCGCCACGGCTTCCACAGAAGATGTTTTAATGGATTTATTGTCAAAGCATTTCAGATATTCATTGCTATCGAGACGTTAAGAGCATTCCATGGAATGTAACGAGTGTTTTCTGAAATAAATGACATTGAATTATGACTGAAGGTCGTCAGCTGTCTTCCTCTCCCGTCTTTCTCCTCGATACGTAAAGGCTGCAGCACCGTTGACAACTTCTCTCCACATATCAGACATCCCGGTAAGCCAGCATCGTTTGCTGTGAAGCAGATAACTCTGTCCATGCAGAATTAAACCCTCTGTGTTCCTGCGGTACTTTTCTTTTCTTTGATGTATCCATAGTTCGCTCATCGAGCCGGAGGTCAGGTTATTCGCCTGCAAGAAAAGGCGCTGGCGCGGGACCGGAGCAGGATGTGATGCATATTTGAGTTGACCTAATTAAAACTGTTTTATTTGTGTCACGGTATCACCTCAAAATACGAAACATTTTCAACCACGCAAGAAAATATAAATAGTCCTACAAATACTTTTATTTTATTTCCATCTTATTTTTGTCCAAGCTCAAGGGAGCCAGAGCAGAGGGCTTAAAGGGCCGCGGGTTGCCGACCCCTGGGTTAGGCCAATGGAATTTGATGGTACCCAATGCAAAACAAAGTCCAATGACTTCCTATATTATTTAGATTTGATTAGATTTATTTCGGATGTAAAAAACAATACAAAGATTTAAAGGTCCCATGTCATGCTCTTCCGGTTATCACCCGTCCCCTCGTGTTATGAAGGTTTCTCTGCATGTGAGCGGTCTGCAGTCACACACCCTCAAAGTGCACCCTGTAGCGAGTAGAGCTCTAACACAGAGAAGACCTGTCTGCTGCCCCAGAACGCCTCGATGGACATTTATCTTTCTCCATTGTTTGCTTCTTGGGTTTAGTGACGTATTTCGGGTATAGTTACGTTACGTCCGCAGAGCCGTTACGTTTGGACCAATCCACGGACTTCCTCACACACACACACACACACACACACACACCACACACACACACACACACACACACACACACACACACACTCGGTGGGACGTTGCGAGGCTCGCTGCTGCGAGGAGCGGGACACTGAACTGGCTCACTGGTGTGGGATCAGCGAGACACTGCGGAACTCAGCCTGGGCACACACACACACCCAGCCAGGCTGCGGGTGTGTGTTCGTGCTGGGTCTCGCTGTCTCGCAGACGGCCACTGGGCTCACAGGGAGGGGAGGGGGGGGGGGCAGGAGCTCCAACAAGCCCTTTAGGACGGAGAGAGAACATTGCACAATATACATTTATTTTAGTGGACCTCAACAATGTAATTATGATCAGTAGAAATGGCCGTGACGTGGGACCTTTAACATGAAATTATTATACAAAATGAATGATTGATTGATTGAAAAGTGTATTAACAGCTTGTATATTGGGTACAGTACAGCTCAAAAAATACAATTAAGGGGATGCAGACCAGAGAAAGACTTTCGTCTTGTTTACATCAGGGTCCCCCATTTCCAATTCATCATATCATATAAGACATATAAGACATACAGATTGCTTATTTACAATTTTCATTTTAGATTTCGTTCTAATACATCCTAACCGGACATTGAAGACATACCAAGTCTACAGATATACAGTTAGTAACATAGTCTAAAATGCGAGTATATACATAGATGGGGGGGGGGAAGCTGTCCATTGGACGACGGGTTGAGATTTGTACCGTTACCGGGGCCAGTTTTGCAATGCTCTCCCCGAAGGTGCTCTTTAAGAGAGGTTTTGAATCCGTGTCACACAAATATTACTGATTCTAAATGATGTATAAATAAATAATACATCCATGGTGCAGTGGAAACACAGCTGCATGATTTGTTTGAGACATTTCATGAAAAAACGAAAAAACAACATTTATCTATTCTGGTTATTGCAATACCTGATGTCACCACTAGGGGGCAGTGTGATCCCACAGAACCTGAGCGAACCCCTCTGTGATGTTTTAGAAACTGTGTCAAAGTGTGTCCCATCTCTTTCTGGGAATCTGCTTTTCTCTGTATTAGTCGTCACGTGGTTTTGACGAAAGACACTCAGTGGGGCTGAAAGTGTCTCTTCGCCCACATGTAGGTTTTCATTTCAGTTCTGGAACATAACGTCTTGATTAGAGCAGTTTGTCGTGGCTCATTCTTGTAAGACGTGTGTCAAAGAATAGATTTCTAAATACTGCTGCTGGTTTATAAAGCACTGAATGGTTTAGGCCCAAAATACATTTCTGATCTGCTAAACTATGAAGCATCCAGAACTCTCAGGTCTTCAGGGACTGGTCAGCTTCCTGTCCCCAGAGTCAGGTCTTCAGGGACTGGTCAGCTTCCTGTCCCCAGAGTCAGATCTCTCAGGTCTTCAGGGACTGGTCAGCTTTCTGTCCCCAGAGTCAGGTCTTCAGGGACTGGTCAGCTTTCTGTCCCCAGAGTCAGAACTAAACCTGGAGAAGCAGCGTTCAGTTATTATGCTCCAGATATCTGGAACAAACTCCCAGAAACCTGCAGGTCCGCTGCAACTCTGACTACTTTTAAATCCAGCAAGAAGACTTTTCTTTTTGTCGCTGCTTTTAATTGAACTATTCACATCTTAAACTGCACTGTAACTTTTATCCATGTACTTTTTCTTTTAATCTTTTATTAGCTTTTCTTTTTAATGACTGATTTTAAATGCCATTTTCTGAATGTCTTTCGTTTTTTGTAAAGCACTTTGAATTGCCTTGTGTGGAAAAGTGCTATAAAAAAAGGTTTCTCTTATATCTTCCATCGTATCGTATCGTATATAAATAAACTTTCCTTGCCTAAGATATTTAAAACTGTGCCAACTGACGACTATCGATTCAGTGCTGAAGACTATTCTCAGAATATCTAATTTAATACAAATTCCTAAATAGAAAGAACATATTAAGACTTAAATTAATTCAACAATCAACACAAAAAATGGCCTTAACACTCTTGTTGAAACCCAAAGCTTTATTGATAGTGAATTACATTCTGAAACATTTGATCAGGTCTAACTTCTAATGGATAAACGTCTGTCTATAACTTAACACTTACACTTACTGTGAATGCAGCACCAATCAGAAGGTCGTTGGGTCCATCCAGTCAATATGTCGATGTATACTTGGACTCGATACCTAAACTCAGATCAGTGCTGTGGGCAAGTCTATGGTATCGAAGTGTACGCAATCTTTGGAGAAAAACATGTAATCTGAAGCAACAGCAGAGGAAGCAGTTTCGATGACATCACCGGTTCGGCTGACCTGATTATAATTAATTTACATACTTGTGGACTATTGAGGATAGTTATGATGAATGATGGTGTATTGTTATATCGTTATTGTGCTTATATTCATATTAAATATCAAAGATGACATCTGGAGAAATAGTTTTCAGCAGAAGTCATTTTTCGACTTATTTTGATTATTCCGATATGTTCTCCCATTCATTAAAATGTGTAAAAAATCAGAAATGAATCCACGGTTTAATCAGATTAAGTCCAAATACACTTTATTAAAAGTTTCTCTTATATCTTCCATGTGTAGAATACAACTCTCTCCATCCTTGCTTCTCTTTGTCTGATTCTCAGCATGTTAGAAAACACATCAGTGCCCTCACCACGATGATGTAATCTGTTGGCAGACTGCAGTTCACACACTCGCCTGTAGATGGCAGTGTTGTACCTCGAAAAAACCTTTAAACCCAGTCAACCCCACACACACACACACACACACACACACAACACACACACACACACACACACACACACACACACACCACACACACACACACACACACACACCACACACACACACACACACACACACACACACACACACACACTGGGTTCATAGAGTCACTGGATCACTGCTAGTATTGGTTCATGTGTGTGTCTGTTGTGTGTGTCTGTTGTGTGTCGGTCCTCTGTGCCACAGAAAGATTTGCAGATGAAAAACAACAACAAAGTGAATATTGAATCGGGTCGCATTGGATTAGTCCTGACGTCAGACCCGTCCCTTCCCAGGGGGCCGCAGTTAAACATCAGTCAATATGGCTGTCAATCAGCCAATCAGCCGCTCAATAGTGTTTCATTTCTTTAGAGTGCTTTCCCCCGTCACCTGCGAGCACGCGGCGTACAGTTGGCTTTAAAGCGGCGGACAGAACACACAGATGGTTGGATTTAAAGGGCGAGACGAGACTAAGTCGCCACTTAAGACTCGACTCCTCGGGGGGTTTGGGAGAGGGGAATCCATTCTGAAAGTGTCGCGTGATGGTGTCGTCCAGCTGTCGGCTCTCCCTAAGATATAGACTTGTTTCTCCGCTCTCCTCCTCTCTCCGCCTTATTGTTTTGACTGCTGAGGGGAAGAGAGGACGGAGGAGAGGGTGAAAGAGGCAGCGTGGAAGCAGAGAAAGAGAGAGAGTATACTACTCGCCTCTCATTGGTCGCTGGGAGCACGGCGTCTTTTTGCGTCGCTCGCTCCCGGCCAATCGGCGGCGGCGGAGGTATTTTGGGTTTGTGAATGAAAGGAACAGTGAGGGAGCAGGACAGGAGTCGTTTGATTCATCATTCGTGCGGAGAGATAGGTGCGCTTGTTTCGCTGTGAAGCACTCTGGATGTATGCGGAGAGATAGGTGCGCTTGTTTCGCTGTGAAGCACTCTGGATGTATGCGGAGAGATAAGCAGGACATGCAGATAAGAAACTAAAGAACTTTAGAGGTTTAACCAAAACAACTGCATTCGATTCTGCTTCTGTGTTCAGTGCAACGGCAGCTCTTGGTCTTCCTCCCTCTGTGACCTCTCTGTGACCTCTCTGTGACCTCTCTGTGACCTCTCGGTGACCTCTCTGTGACCTTGTTTCTCCTAAGTCTGATCCAAATGTCTGATCAGAAAAGATGGCGCGAGATTTTTGAGACTTTCAGTTTGGAAAGTCCTTTTATTACGCTATTAATCGCTTCCATGTTTAGTGCAACAGCAGCTCTTGGTCTTCGTCCCTCGGTGACCTCTGTGTGACCTCTGTGTGACCTCTGTGTGACCTTGTTTCTCCAAAGTCTGATGCAAGTTAGTCCTTTGCATTGTTAAAGATGAATCGCTGTGTGTTTCCAGCATGCTTCTAAGCTCCCTCACTACCTAAGACCTGTGGGTGCACATCAGACCCCTTTCTTTCTTTCTTCCTCGCCCGCCCGCCTCCCTTCGAGGGTCGGCGTGTCGAGTGAAGGATAGAGAATATGCACCGAGTCCGTCTCAAGCTCTCTTTATTCTCCGAGCAGCTGCGTCCATCACTTTTCTCGTGTGCAACCAAGTGCATCAGCATGAAGGCTCCGACATGCGGGCAGAGTCAGTCGGGAGGGTTGTGGGTTAGATGCATTTTATATATCTGTAAGTTTACTTTGCTTTCTCCACGTGGCCTTCAGTACTCAGGTCTTGTACTTGATTAAAAGTAGAAGTACTCAGGTCTTGTACTTGATTAAAAGTAGAAGTACTCAGGTCTTGTACTTGATTAAAAGTAGAAGTACTCAGGTCTTGTACTTGATTAAAAGTAGAAGTACTCAGGTCTTGTACTTGAGTAAAAGTAGAAGTACTCAGGTCTTGTACTTGAGTAAAAGTAGAAGTACTCAGGTCTTGTACTTGATTAAAGTAGAAGTACTCAGATCTTGTACTTGAGTAAAAGTAGAAGTATTCAGGTCTTGTACTTGAGTAAAAGTAGAAGTACTCAGATCTTGTACTTGAGTAAAAGTAGAAGTACTCAGGTCTTGTACTTGATTAAAAGTAGAAGTACTCAGGTCTTGTACTTGATTAAAAGTAGAAGTACTCAGGTCTTGTACTTGATTAAAAGTAGAAGTACTCAGGTCTTGTACTTGATTAAAAGTAGAAGTACTCAGGTCTTGTACTTGAGTAAAAGTAGAAGTACTCAGGTCTTGTACTTGAGTAAAAGTAGAAGTACTCAGGTCTTGTACTTGATTAAAGTAGAAGTACTCAGATCTTGTACTTGAGTAAAAGTAGAAGTATTCAGGTCTTGTACTTGAGTAAAAGTAGAAGTACTCAGATCTTGTACTTGAGTAAAAGTAGAAGTACTCAGGTCTTGTACTTGAGTAAAAGTAGAAGTACTCAGATCTTGTACTTGAGTAAAAGTAGAAGTACTCAGATCTTGTACTTGATTAAAAGTAGAAGTACTCAGATCTTGTACTTGATTAAAAGTAGAAGTACTCAGGTCTTGTACTTGATTAAAAGTAGAAGTACTCAGATCTTGTACTTGAGTAAAAGTAGAAGTACTCAGGTCTTGTACTTGATTAAAAGTAGAAGTACTCAGGTCTTGTACTTGATTACAAGTAGAAGTATTCAGATCTTGTACTTGAGTAAAAGTAGAAGTACTCAGGTCTTGTACTTGAGTAAAAGTAGAAGTATTCAGATCTTGTACTTGAGTAAAAGTAGAAGTACTCAGGTCTTGTACTTGAGTAAAAGTAGAAGTATTCAGATCTTGTACTTGAGTAAAAGTAGAAGTACTCAGATCTTGTTCTTGATTAAAGTAGAAGTACTCAGATCGAGATCTTGTACTTGTGTAAAAGTAGAAGTACTCTTATCTTGTACTTGAGTAAAAGTAGAAGTACTCAGATCTTGTACTTGAGTAAAAGTAGAAGTACTCAGATCTTGTACTTGAATAAAAGTAGAAGTACTCAGATCTTGTACTTGAGTAAAAGTAGAAGTATTCAGATCTTGTACTTGAGTAAAAGTAGAAGTACTCAGGTCTTGTACTTGAGTAAAAGTAGAAGTACTCAGATCTTGTACTTGATTAAAAGTAGAAGTACTCAGGTCTTGTACTTGATTAAAAGTAGAAGTACTCAGGTCTTGTACTTGATTAAAAGTAGAAGTACTCAGGTCTTGTACTTGATTACAAGTAGAAGTATTCAGATCTTGTACTTGAGTAAAAGTAGAAGTACTCAGGTCTTGTACTTGAGTAAAAGTAGAAGTATTCAGATCTTGTACTTGAGTAAAAGTAGAAGTACTCAGGTCTTGTACTTGAGTAAAAGTAGAAGTACTCAGGTCTTGTACTTGATTAAAAGTAGAAGTATTCAGATCTTGTACTTGAGTAAAAGTAGAAGTACTCAGGTCTTGTACTTGAGTAAAAGTAGAAGTATTCAGATCTTGTACTTGAGTAAAAGTAGAAGTACTCAGATCTTGTTCTTGATTAAAGTAGAAGTACTCAGATCGAGATCTTGTACTTGAGTAAAAGTAGAAGTACTCTTATCTTGTACTTGAGTAAAAGTAGAAGTACTCAGATCTTGTACTTGAGTAAAAGTAGAAGTACTCAGATCTTGTACTTGAATAAAAGTAGAAGTACTCAGATCTTGTACTTGAGTAAAAGTAGAAGTATTCAGATCTTGTACTTGAGTAAAAGTAGAAGTACTCAGGTCTTGTACTTGAGTAAAAGTAGAAGTACTCAGATCTTGTACTTGATTAAAAGTAGAAGTACTCAGGTCTTGTACTTGAGTAAAAGTAGAAGTACTCAGGTCTTGTACTTGATTAAAGTAGAAGTACTCAGGTCTTGTACTTGAGTAAAAGTAGAAGTACTCAGGTCTTGTACTTGAGTAAAAGTAGAAGTACTCAGGTCTTGTACTTGAGTAAAAGTAGAAGTACTCAGATATTGTACTTGATTAAAAGTAGAAGTACTCAGGTCTTGTACTTGAGTAAAAGTAGAAGTACTCAGATCTTGTACTTGATTAAAAGTAGAAGTACTCAGATCTTGTTCTTGAGTAAAAGTAGAAGTACTCAGATCTTGTTCTTGAGTAAAAGTAGAAGTACTCAGATCTTGTTCTTGAGTAAAAGTAGAAGTACTCAGATCTTGTTCTTGAGTATCAGAGTCAGAATCAGAATACCTCTATTCGTCCCTCGGAGGGGAAATGTACTTTTGTAACAGCAGAAAAGAGACAAAGACAGCTTAGTGTTAACGAAGCATACAAAAATATATTAAAGATACAAAATTACATTATTTGAACAAAATACACATCCTGTAACAGTTCTGAAGATTTAGCAGCCAGGTTTATATTGCACAGTTATTAACGGCATATATATATATATATATATATATATATTGCACATCATTTGTATTTCACAGCAACGGTTGCATATAAACCGTCCTGATGCAAAAAAGTGAAACAAAATGGACTTTTTAAGAATCCCAACGTCACGCTGGAGTGGCTGAACGCATAGATAATCCAGAGCAGAGCAACCTTGATGTGAAAGAGTACAAACACGGTATTTGTCTCACAGATTGACCTTTTTAAGAAACACGTCCTCCCAGTTTAACCACTGCTGCGCCTCATTTGGTGTTCATGCATCCTCGTGGAGAGAAGCACAAGCTGGGAGGCTCCTTTCAGCCTCGAGTCCTTGGGGCATGTCATCCTCTTTCCCTCAGCATGTGGCTTTAAAAGGACCATCATTACCATATCGTAGCTTCCTGATGACTGTTCGCTGGTGAAACTACTCGCAGGCAGAGGTGGGAAGTACTGGAGTACAAATACTTCGTTACTGTACTTAAGTACATGTTTCTGGTATCAGTACTTTACTCCACTACTTATTTTCCTGACGACTTTTTACTTTCTTACATTTTGAACTCAAATACCTGTACTTTCTACTTCTTACATGTTGAACTCAAATACCTGTACTTTCTACTTCTTACATGTTGAACTCAAATACCTGTACTTTCTACTTCTTACATGTTGAACTCAAATACCTGTACTTTCTACTTCTCACATGTTGAACTCAAATACCTGTACTTTCTACTTCTCACATATTGAACTCAAATACCTGTACTTTCTACTTCTTACATGTTGAACTCAAATACCTGTACTTTCTACTTCTCACATGTTGAACTCAAATACCTGTACTTTCTACTTCTTACATGTTGAACTCAAATACCTGAACTTTCTACTTCTCACATGTTGAACCCAAATACCTGTACTTTCTACTTCTTACATGTTGAACTCAAATACCTGTACTTTCTACTTCTCACATGTTGAACCCAAATACCTGTACTTTCTACTTCTTACATGTTGAACTCAAATACCTGTACTTTCTACTTCTCACATGTTGAACTCAAATACCTGTACTTTCTACTTCTTACATGTTGAACACAAATACCTGTACTTTCTACTTCTTACATGTTGAACACAAATACCTGTACTTTCTACTTCTCACATGTTGAACTCAAATACCTGTACTTTCTACTTCTTACATGTTGAACACAAATACCTGTACTTTCTACTTCTTACATGTTGAACTCAAATACCTGTACTTTCTACTTCTTACATGTTAGAACACAAATACCTGTACTTTCTACTTCTTACATGTTGAACTCAAATACCTGTACTTTCTACTTCTTACATGTTGAACCAAAATACCTGTACTTTCTACTTCTTACATGTTGAACTCAAATACCTGTACTTTCTACTTCTTACATGTTGAACTCAAATACCTGTACTTTCTACTTCTTACATGTTGAACACAAATACCTGTACTTTCTACTTCTTACATGTTGAACACAAATACCTGTACTTTCTACTTCTTACATGTTGAACTCAAATACCTGTACTTTCTACTTCTTACATGTTGAACTCAAATACCTGTACTTTCTACTTCTTACATGTTGAATCCAAATACCTGTACTTTCTACTTCTTACATGTTGAACTCAAATACCTGTACTTTCTACTTCTTACATGTTGAACTCAAATACCTGTACTTTCTACTTCTTACATGTTGAACTCAAATACCTGTACTTTCTACTTCTTACATGTTGAACTCAAATACCTGTACTTTCTACTTCTTACATGTTGAACTCAAATACCTGTACTTTCTACTTCTTACATGTTGAACTCAAATACCTGTACTTTCTACTTCTTACATGTTGAACTCAAATACCTGTACTTTCTACTTCTTACATGTTGAACTCCAAATACCTGTACTTTCTACTTCTTACATGTTGAACTCAATACCTGTACTTTCTACTTCTTACATGTTGAACTCAAATACCTGTACTTTCTACTTCTTACATGTTGAACTCAAATACCTGTACTTTCTACTTCTTACATGTTGAACTCAAATACCTGTACTTTCTACTTCTTACATGTTGAACTCAAATACCTGTACTTTCTACTTCTCACATGTTGAACTCAAATACCTGTACTTTCTACTTCTCACATGTTGAACCCCAAATACCTGTACTTTCTACTTCTTACATGTTGAACTCAAATACCTGTACTTTCTACTGCTTACATGTTGAACTCAAATACCTGAACTTTCTACTTCTCACATGTTGAACTCAAATACCTGTACTTTCTACTTCTTACATGTTGAACTCAAATACCTGTACTTTCTACTTGTTACATGTTGAATTCAAATACCTGTACTTTCTACTTCTCTCATGTTGAACTCAAATACCTGTACTTTCTACTTCTTACATGTTGAACTCAAATACCTGTACTTTCTACTTCTTACATGTTGAACACAAATACCTGTACTTTCTACTTCTCACATGTTGAACTCAAATACCTGTACTTTCTACTTCTCACATAGTTGAACTCAAATACCTGTACTTTCTACTTCTTACATGTTGAACTCAAATACCTGTACTTTCTACTTCTTACATGTTGAACTCAAATACCTGTACTTTCTACTTCTTACATGTTGAACTCAAATACTGTACTTTCTACTTCTTACATGTTGAACTCAAATACCTGTACTTTCTACTTCTTACATGTTGAACTCAAATACCTGTACTTTCTACTTCTTACATGTTGAACATCAAATACCTGTACTTTCTACTTCTTACATGTTGAACTCAAATACCTGTACTTTCTACTTCTTACATGTTGAACTCAAATACCTGTACTTTCTACTTCTCACATGTTGAACCCAAATACCTGTACTTTCTACTTCTTACATGTTGAACTCAAATACCTGAACTTTCTACTTCTCACATGTTGAACTCAAATACCTGTACTTTCTACTTCTACATGTTGAACTCAAATACCTGTACTTTCTACTGTCTACATGTTGAACCTCAAATACCTGTACTTTCTACTTCTTACATGTTGAACTCAAATACCTGTACTTTCTACTTCTTACATGTTGAACTCAAATACCTGTACTTTCTACTTCTTACATGTTGAACTCAAATACCTGTACTTTCTACTTCTCACATGTTGAACCCAAATACCTGTACTTTCTACTTCTTACATGTTGAACCCAAATACCTGTACTTTCTACTTCTCTCATTTTCCTGTAACCTCAGATGTTCATGTACATATCTACGCTGTGACAATAAAAGCTTGTAAGTGTGCCAGATGCACACGGCTCCCTCTCCTCTTCAACGTGGGTGTAAAACGCCTCAGCGGCTGCGATGACAGACTCCTGACCTGTTGTGAACTCCTCTCCAGTGGGTATTGACTCTTTCTTCACTTGGATACATCAAATATTTGCATAGACAAAAGCAGCCGTGAACTCGAACCCGAAGGCTCCTCTCCTCTCGGCCGATGGAGAGGAAAAGAAAAACGTCGGTTTCCATTTGCATATCATTTGCATTCACCCCCCCCCATGACTGTGTCCGATGTCAGGAGGCCAGATTAACCAGCGTTCAGCTTTTACCCAGATTTGCATCTCATCTGCATTACAGTTGCTTAACGAGGGGTTATTTCGCCGAGTGACCTCCTCTGTAGGGTCCTCACTGCGTGTGTGGAGGAGGAAGATAATGCGACGGGCTAATTTCATTAAGAGGAAACAGCCGTTTGACTGCGAGCCTTTTGGATGTAATCATTAAAGGAAGGCTGTTTAGTATCGGGCTGTTTTCGCTTGCATGTGGGAAGCTGTGTCATATTTACTGTAAGGATGAAAGATTGGCTACGGAGGGGTTTAGCGAGCGGCATCAATCTCACTCAGCATCTTAGAACGAGGACATTAATCATCTCATCGACGGGACAGTCGGTTTAGTTTGTGTAAATAGTTATCACCGCAATAATTTTGTCTTAATGTACATTGTTTAATTTCATATTCAGTTCTTGTACATCGTGTTCTATTGGCATGTTTAAAGACTTCTCGCACTATTTTCTGTGTTGTATTTTATTATATGTGTTGCATTGTTGGAGCTCAGGTCAGAAGAATTTCATTTCCATTTCTACCCTGTCGCTTAAAGACAATAAAACCTTTGAGTCTTGAATGGGAATTGAGTCGTCCTCATCAGCGTCTTCGAGCGAGCACGAGTTGAACATAACATTTTGACATGTGTGTTTTTGTCTTGCTTTTAATTATTTAAAAATGATTTTACTCCTACAGAGAGGCGAAGTCCCGCCCATCTACTTCCGACCTTATTTCGGAAAAAGTATGTATTGAAGTCAATGGAGAGAGAAGACGTATCTTTCCATCCCGTTTGAATTGTGCCAAGAATTACACACATGATGTTTATCAATCTTAAAAAATAATTTCCATGTAAAAAAAGTCACAGTTTGTCGTAAAACTGTTGAAATATAAGACCAAGTAAAATACGCAACTAGAAAGACTACAAGTCCCAGAGTCCCGGTCCCGCATGCTGGCTCTCAGGAACCGACTAACTCCCCTTGTGTGCAGCTCTCAACGCGCCCAGACTCGGAGTGATTTCCACCTCTTTTAATACTTTCCGCCTCGTTCTGAAAGAAAGAAGTGAAATGTTCCAACGTGACGGCCGTCTGGGTGTGTGGTGCATGATGGGAGATGTAGTTCATTGAGCGGTTTCACACAAAACAAAATGTTACTTCACATTTTTACGACACATTTAATTTTTTTGACTTTCAGAATTATCTTTTAAATTGACAAACATCATTTGTGTAATTCGTGGCACAATTCAAACGGGATCGAAAGATAATCTTTGTCTCTCCATTGACTTCAATGCCGTACTTTCCGGACTACAAAGCGCACCTGCATACGAGCCGCAGCAGCTAAATTGTCCGTCTGTCTTGCTCTCGTTCTGTTTCTCGGTTCCACTTTTACTTTGGCGCGCTACCTGTCTCACTCTTTTCCGGCCTCCAGCTTTTCCCGCTGGAGCCCGCCGCTTAGAGGTGGCGGGCGTGGACCGGGTTTTAGGACGCGTCACTGCACCGCTCTATTGTGTTATTATATATTATATTTAGCACTTTGGTCAAACTGAGGTTATCTTAAATAAAGATTGAGATTGATCGAGATCAGACTCAGGCCGCTTTGTCGCCGGATGCAGGACCGAAGGAGAGTCGGTGGCTGACTGAGCAGAAGCGCCAACACTCCTGCATCGATCTCTGGGACTCTCGGACTGGATGTTAGACAGCACACACACACACCCACCCACCCACACACACACACACACACACACACACACACACACACACACACACACCACACACACACACCACACACACACACACACACGCACACGCACACGCACACACGCAAAACCGTTTAAGTTCTTCATCCTCTCAGATTCATCGTTGCTCATTTCCCAGAGAGGCTGGATCCTGTTGTTCCTCCTCGTCCATCCCATTCTTGATCCTCTTATTCGGAGAGAGGGGCTTCTGGACGGATGGACCCCCCCCCAAAGACATCATGTGGTGGTTTTCAATGAGGAGAATCAATTCTGGCTTTGTTTGTAGAATCAACCCCGCACTACACACTCATACTCAGACTCGATCCAGGGCAATATATCGCCCGCTGAAATGTCATCATGTTTGCTTTTGAAAAAGAAACGGGATGGAAGTCAGAAATATATTCCACGAGGGATTGTTTCTCTTTTCGATGTATACGCATTACCGTACCTCCACTTCTGCCTCCTCCCGTTTCTGCCTCCATGAAAGGAACGTAACATGCTCAAGGATTTATCAAATGCTTTCATACATATTGTATACGCTCGGTTCCAGCTGCGTCTTCGCTCCCGTCGAGTGGTTTTATTAGGAACATGTGACTCCCGCGTGCTAATCCCGTCTCCAGAAGGGGATGGAAATGCCCTTGTTGGCTAAATCTGCAATTATTCCCTCTGTAAGCAGACTAGCCAGCACTCACACTCTCATTACCAGTGTTTAAGTGTTTAGGATGAGGTGCTTAGCCGTGAAAATGTACACGCGCGCACACACACACACGCACGTGCACACACACCGCTGGTAGGTTTAATTGGGGGAAAGGCCTTGAATGGTTCCTACGCCGTGTTGCATTAAAGCTTAATAACCTGTCCTTTCAGCTCGCTCTTAAGAACATGCGTCTCCGCTGATAATTGGAAAGATAGTCTCTTTTTTGTCTAATGGCTGCTTTCAGTTCAGCTCGGTCTATTATTTGTCCTTGGACGATTATTCCTCTTTATTCCAAGTCATATTTTGTCTCTTTACCCGGAGAGTAGTCTGTGGACGAGGTGAAAGCGGCATGTTTTCCTTCCGTTGAAGCATCCTTCACATTTAGCAAAGTGAGATGAATTGCAGTCGGGTGCGTAGCTCGGAGGTGCCTCCATCAAATCAAACGAGAAAGATGTCCTACACTTTCTATAGGAGCCTCAGAGCTTGCATATCAGAAGTAAAACCTCCACCCATTATGTAATATCTCTCAACTGGAGGAAGCTGCTTAGTGGACCGTGAAATTATTGTTTAGTAAAACTACATTTCCCGTCACGTTGGAGCCTCTATATCTAGTCTATAAACCAGCTTGGGGTGCATTTGTACTGGCGCCGCTATCCTGATGTGTAAACATGCTTTTCTGCATGTGAATGAATGAGTACCATTTTGGTTCTGAACAGAAGTAACTAAGTATATTTACTCAAGTCCTGTAATTAAGTACAATTTTGGTACTTGTACTTTATTTGAGTATTTCCATTTTATGCTACTTTGAACTCCTACTCCACTACAGTTCAGAGGTGAATGTATTTAATGCCTTTATTTACTTAATGATGTGAAATATAATCAAGTCTTAAAGGTCACCTATCATATCCCTCTATTTCACTTCCTGTTTCAAAAGTGCTGATTTGCTGACCAATAAAAAGGAGGGGGCGGAGCTTATGCGGGACCCGGCAGCTACCGTCTAAACTAAATGCTGCCGTGATGAAACGCCATATCATGGATTATCAAGGCTCTGAAACAGTCTGGAGCTCAAAGGCTTTCTCTCTCCCCGGTTACACCACAAGGTGAGTTCCTTTCTACTTCCTGCTTCTTCACACACATGCTCTCCAGTACAGGTTAGCTCTGAGTGTTAGCATGCTAATGTAAACACCGACCATATTACGTCCAAAACAGTCGGGCATTGTTTCTGATAGCAACGTTTCTGATTGGGCCGTGGGTCCACATTTCAGATATTACGTCATATCGGACGCAAATCTGGATCAGCTCCGTTGTTCCCCGTTTTTAGAGATTTGGGTACGGAGGAAAAGAGAGAGGGGTTATTTCCTGACGCTGCGTGAGTTCCCCGACACACCGGGGACACATTGATGTAGAGAAGACATCAGAAAGAGAAAGCATTTTGCATGACAGGTCCCCTTTAACTCAGACTTTAGTTCCACCTGGAGTAAATCCACCAGCTACCCTGCAGTCTACAAAGTACTTCAGACTAGCTGCACCTCCACCAGCTACCCTGCAGTCTACAAAGTACTTCAGACTAGCTGCACCTCCACCAGCTACCCTGCAGTCTACAAAGTACTTCAGACTAGCTGCACCTTCAGCAGCTTTGAGAACACTTTCATGATCAATCATTATAAAACATATCATATATATTATTCTGAAATGGACCAATCTGCACAACGAATACTTTCACTGTCTTTCACTATATTTAGATGAGAATACTTTCTACTTTAACTTGAGGAACATTTTGAATGCAGGACTTTTACTGTAACAGAGTATTCCTACACTCTGGTACTTCTACTTTCACTCAAGTACAAGATCTGAGTACTTCTACTTTTACTCAAGTACAAGACCTGAGTACTTCTACATTAATCAAGTAAAAGATCTGAGTACTTCTACTTTTACTCAAGAACAAGATCTGAGTACTTCTACTTTTACTCAAGTACAAGACCTGAGTACTTCTACATTAATCAAGTACAAGATCTGAGTACTTCTACTTTTACTCAAGTACAAGATCTGAGTACTTCTACTTTTACTCAAGTACAAGATCTGAGTACTTCTACTTTTACTCAAGAACAAGATCTGAGTACTTCTACTTTTACTCAAGAACAAGATCTGAGTACTTCTACTTTTACTCAAGTACAAGATCTGAGTACTTCTACTTTTACTCAAGAACAAGATCTGAGTACTTCTACTTTTACTCAAGTACAACATCTGAGTACTTCTACTTTTACTCAAGAACAACATCTGAGTACTTCTACTTTTACTCAAGTAAATCTGACAACAAGACACTTTGAGGTTGTGTACTTGGACTCTGAAGGATCTGGCATTGAAGCTTGAACCAGACTTGGACTTCAAAAATCCCGACACCCCGACCTCTCGCAGCTTTGAATGTTACTCTGTCTCAGAAGTGCCCTTCCTTTATAGTGTGGCACATCTTAATCTCAGAGCGTCCCAAACCGCCGCCAGCAGCAGTTTGTTTCATGTTGAATGGGAATTATTTGGCGATAACATGTCGCTCTTTTCCTGCGCGGTCGGCATCCTCCGAGCCTCGGCGTGAATTCACTTTATTTAAGGTTCACGTGCCGCTCAGACATCTCTCAGTCTCGACCTTGAAATGTGACGGGAGAATAAAGTCGATGCCGTGCTGACAACTTGCAAAAATCACTCTCGTGTCGCGCACACACGCACACGCACACGCACGCGCACGCACACACACACACACACGCGCACACACACACACACACACACACACACACACACACACACACACACACACACACACACACACACACACACACACACACACACACACACACACACACACACACACATATTTAGGAAGCAAGTTCTTTCCTAATTTACACACACACACACACACACACACACACACACACACACACACACACACACACACACACACACACACACACACACACACACACACACACACACACACACACACACACACACACACACACACACACACACACACACACACACACACACACACACACACACACACACACACACACACAGACTCTCCACTGTAGGCTTCTCAGATGTATTTCTGTGTGTGTCCCTTTATGCTGAGGATTAAAATAAAGGGCAACTCTGTGTTGACGCCCTGAGCGCTGCCTGTAAGGCTGTAAGTGTTTTAATGTGTGGTCACAGTTGGTCGAAGCCTGTCCACATTGCTGCGTCACCGCGGGCAACGAGGAGCATGGCAGCTTGTTTAATGCTCGCTGACCCAGAAACTGGCAGTCTGACCTCTTCAGCTTTTAGAAAATCTCTCTCTCTCTCTCTCTCTCTCTCTCTCTCTCTCTCTCTCTCTCTCTCTCGTTTAATCTTCAAGGACTCAAGGCTTGTATTGTCATGTGTACATAGCTACGTCAATGAAAATCTGAGGTCAGAGGCTTCTCCAACAGTGAACACAATAAAACAGATACAAATAGTTGAGACGTGACGCTGCACCCTCAGCTGTCCTGCGAAGTCAGACTTCACAGATTTTGCCTTTTTTAACCCCTTCACTGCATCCTCAAGTGATGCTGAGATTTAGAATGTTTCCATCCAGTAAATTCATTTTCTTCACAGTAATCATAATACTTTTTTAGCATTTAACCCCAAAACATGATTTTTTAAACCCTTTCCTGAATTAAAAAAAAAACTGGATTGAAGGTGATTCATTAAGCCACTGAATCAGTTGTGTGATTGCCCTCGTTACTCCACCAGCGCACACGAGGAAGTACATTTTCTCTGAGATTGATATATTTTATATTATTTTACTGGCCTATAGTGTTTGAAGGGGCCTTCTTTTCAGGTGTGTATCAGTATGTAGTGTCTCTACTTTAAAGAGTCCTCTCCTGCTGATGTTCAGGTGTATATCAGTATGTAGTGTCTCTACTTTAAAGAGTCCTCTCCTGCTGATGTTCAGGTGTATATCAGCATGTAGTGTCTCTACTTTAAAGAGTCCTCTCCTGCTGATGTTCAGGTGTATATCAGTATGTAGTGTCTCTACTTTAAAGAGTCCTCTCCTGCTGATGCTCAGGTGTATATCAGTATGTAGTGTCTCTACTTTAAAGAGTCCTCTCCTGCTGATGCTCAGGTGGATATCAGTATGTAGTGTCTCTACTTTAAAGAGTCCTCTCCTGCTGATGTTCAGGTGTATATCAGTATGTAGTGTCTCTACTTTAAAGAGTCCTCTCCTGCTGATGTTCAGGTGTATATCAGTATGTAGTGTCTCTACTTTAAAGAGTCCTCTCCTGCTGATGTTCAGGTGGATATCAGTATGTAGTGCCTCTACTTTAAAGAGTCCTCTCCTGCTGATGTTCAGGTGTATATCAGTATGTAGTGTCTCTACTTTAAAGAGTCCTCTCCTGCTGATGTTCAGGTGTATATCAGTATGTAGTGTCTCTACTTTAAAGAGTCCTCTCCTGCTGATGTTCAGGTGTATATCAGTATGTAGTGTCTCTACTTTAAAGAGTCCTCTCCTGCTGATGTTCAGGTGGATATCAGTATGTAGTGCCTCTACATGTCTCCATGTTCGAAAGGATCTTTATTTCTCTCATACTGCCTGCACCTCTTTTCACCCTCTGTCTGAAACCAGAGCCCAGTCTGCTCTGATTGGTTAGCTGGCAGGCTGTGTTGTGATTGGTCAACCGCTTAGAGATGTCCCGCCCCTTAGCCTATCACTTACAATGTGTTGGAGCAGACCATTAACATGCACCAAAACCTCGATCACACACTACAGGAGAGGGAGAACCCCAACAAGCAGAACCGGGCTCTTTAAGAAGTCAAGGTCAAACAAATGAATAATATCCAGTGTTTATTTGGCCTTGTTAACCAATGTAATCAAACGTGTTATCCCCAGCAACTACACTCCCTTATTTCTATGTTCCAGGAGACATGAATCTTCGGTCTTGTCGCTACTTGTTATTTAATTGCAGTATCTGTTCGAGCGCGCACTAAAAATAGCTGGTAATATCTCTTAAAACCACATGTGCGTCAGCCAGCTGGGAGCCAGCATGAGCTGCTGTTGCGCATTTCAAATGTGTTGTCGTCGCTCCTGCCTCACAGTATCATCATACTTCTGAGGTCGCATGAATATCTGTTGCTGCGAGTTTTGACAAAACCGTATGGCATCCAGAAAAGCTAAAACGGTGATGACTCAGCAGTATTGATTTAAATAAAGGACAAAAATACGCAGTCTGCGAGTCCACACATGATATATTAATTCATATATAAGTATATCACATATACCAGATAGCTAATTCCCACGTACTAACTATCTTCCACTTTCTGAGAGATAGTTTAGTTTATTTATTTTTTTCGAGCGTGTAAAACCAAAGAAAATACAAATGAAACAAAAGATGATACAGACATGATTATTATTATTATTACATGTCATTTGTTAGACGCTTTTATCCAAAGCGACTTACATACATTGAATACTGTGGACAATCCCCACAGGAACAATTTGGGGTGAAGTGTCTTGTCCAGGGACACAACGACATGCTGACTGCAGTGGGACTCGAACTTGCTACCCCCTGGTTCGAAGTCCAGCACTCTACCCACTGAGCCACAGCCGCCCGTTGATACATGATACAGTACTATACAAATAAATGCGATAACTAAACGAAATATTTAAATAATAATTGAATAATCTGTAGTATCATTGTCTGATATCAATAAACAACAAAGCTTTAGCTAATTACACGTCGGAAGAAGTTTACACTTATTTAATCTCCCTTTTTTTTTTACTTTTTACATCTTAATATACGTTAACATACAATATAAATGAATACCTTAACCTTGAATAATTCATATAATCATTCATATAATATATACAGGCAAGTTAAGAGAATTGTCTCTATATATTTATAAATATATATATACACATATGTATACACAAATTCATAAATTGAATACAAAACATACACAACAGTTATGGTTTCGGTGTGGATCACAGACTTCAGGGATCTTCCGAAATGTTCTAGAGAGACGGATATATTGAAATGATAAAGCGATGTTGGCACAAACAGCGAGTCCCTGCATCGCCAGCCGTCAGATGCGACACCAGAGGCTTCGTTATCGGACACCGTGTGCAAAAGATGTACCGAGACAAAAGGCGACTATTTGTGTGTCTTTATGAACGAAGTAGCTGGTGGCTCTGCAGGAAGACACACACACACACACACACACACACACACACACACACACACACACACACACACACACACACACACACACACACACACACACACACACACACACACACACACACACACACACACACACACACACACACACACACACACACACACACACACACACACACACACACACACACACACACACACACTCACCGCGCCCCCCTGCTCCCTTATTGTGACTTATGTAAGCTGTGTTACTGTTTCTGTTTGACCTCTCTCTCTGGTGACAGTTAGTGCTGTGAGAACGCTGCTCAGTCCTGTCCAATCAGGCTCAACAGATGTGTGTGTGTGTGTGTGTCTGTGTGTGTGTCTGTGCCTGTGTGTGTGCACCTGTGTGTATGTGTGCGCCTGTGTGTGTGTCTGCGCCTGTGTGTGTGTGTGCGCCTGTGTGTGTGTGCCTGTGTGTGTGCCTGTGTGTGTGTCTGTGCCTGTGTATGTGTGTGCCTGTGTGTGTGTGCGCGCCTGTGTGTGTGCCTGTGTGTGTGCGCCTGTGTGTATGTGTGTGTGTGTGCGCCTGTGTGTGTCTGTGCCTGTGTGTGTGTCTGCGCCTGTGTGTGTGTGCGCCTGTGTGTGTGTGTCTGCGCCTGTGTGTGTGTGCGCCTGTGTGTGTGTGTCTGCGCCTGTGTGTGTGTGCGCCTGTGTGTGTGTGCGCCTGTGTGTGTGTGTCTGCGCCTGTGTGTGTGTGCGCCTGTGTGTGTGTGTCTGCGCCTGTGTGTATGTGTGCGCCTGTGTGTGTGTCTGCGCCTGTGTGTGCGTGTGTGTGTGTGTGTCTGTGCCTGTGTGTGTGCGCCTGTGTGTGTGTCTGCGCCTGTGTGTGTGCGCCTGTGTGTGTGTGTGCGCCTGTGTGTGTGTCTGTGTGTGTGTGTCTGTGCCTGTGTGTGTGTGCCTGTGTGTGTGTCTGCGCCTGTGTGTGTGCGCCTGTGTGTGTGTGTGTGTGCCTGTGTGTATGTGTGCGCCTGTGTGTGTGTCTGTGCCTGTGTGCGTGTGTGTGTGTGCGCCTGTGTGTGTGTGTGTGTGCGCCTGTGTGTGTGTGCGTCTGTGTGTGAGTCTGCGCCTGTGTGTGCGTGTGTGTGTGTGCGCGTGTGCGTGCGTGTGTGTGTGCGCCTGTGTGTGTGCGCCTGTGTGTGCGCCTGTGTGTGTGTCTGCGCCTGTGTGTGTGCGCCTGTGTGTGTGTGTGCGCCTGTGTGTGTGTCTGTGTGTGTGTGTCTGTGCCTGTGTGTGTGTGCCTGTGTGTGTGTCTGCGCCTGTGTGTGTGCGCCTGTGTGTGTGTGCCTGTGTGTATGTGTGCGCCTGTGTGTGTGTCTGTGCCTGTGTGCGTGTGTGTGTGCGCCTGTGTGTGTGTGTGTGTGCGCCTGTGTGTGTGTGCGTCTGTGTGTGAGTCTGCGCCTGTGTGTGCGTGTGTGTGTGTGCACGTGTGCGTGTGTGTGTGTGTGTGCGCCTGTGTGTGTGCGCCTGTGTGTGCGCCCGTGTGTCCATACGTTGCGAGCCCATCTGAAATGTCCAGTTCAAACAGAGCCAGCGTAACTCTGGCAAACAGAAAGTTCGGCGGTGCTTCCTATGGGAAATAATATTTGAGTAAAACAGAGGCAGCTCATCAAGGGGAAGCAGAGCACTCTGTAAACGCTCCAAGCTTTTTAAAGTCTAATACGAGAAAGTTTCACAGTTGAAAGTGGTCCCACATCCTCCTGGGTGTTTGCGTATGTTATATATGCTGTGAAGGAGTAGGACGTGCACACAAGCTGCTCAAGTCAAGTGCCTTTGAGCCTCTGTCAATACGGCTATAGTTTACGTTATTATAGTTTTCTTAAAATAGTTTTCTAAAAATAGTTTTCTATCTGTGTTTTAATTCTTATTTTACTTAAGTATGCACCATCAAGTCAAATTCCTCGTATATATCGACCTACCTGGTGATAAACCTGATTCTGACTCTGACTGGGAAGCAGTGTGTGGAAAGTGTCTTGGAAATATTTATTTATTTGTGTATTCCACACATGGCAGTTATTCTAAAGGTCCCGTGTCATGTTCCGAACTCACATTGGCTTCTCAAACAGCATCTCTGTGAAGTATGTGTATCCTGGAGCTCCTGCCCCCCCCCCCTCCCTGTGAGCCCAGTGGCCGCCTGCGAGACACAGAGAAACCCAGCCCGAAACACACACACACCCGCAGCCTGGCTGGGAGTGTGTGTGTGTGCCCAGGCTGGGTTCCGCGGTGTCTCGCCGACCCCACACCAGTGAGCCAGCTCAGTGTCCCGCTCCTCGCAGAGTGTGTGTGTGTGTGTGTGTGTGTGTGTGTGTGTGTGTGTGAGGAAGTCCACAGATTGATCCAAACCTCACGGCTCCGTCACTATACCCGAAATACGTCACTAAACCCAAGAAGCAAACAATGGAAGAAGAGAAATGTCCACGAGGCGTTCTGGGGCAGCAGACAGGTCTTCTCTGTGTTAGAGCTCTACTCGCTACAGGGTGCACTTTGAGGGTGTGTGACTGCAGACCGTTCACATGCAGAAAAACCTTCGTAACACGAGGGGACGGGTGATAACCGGAAAAGCACGACATGGGACCTTTAAAACAAAACATGTACACTAGGGTGCATTCACACCTAATAGTCCGTTTCCAGGTGTTACATTGTTTCATTTCTCAGAAGGTTCGGTTTGCGTTCACACGGCAAAACTCAAACGGACTTTAAACTTTAAACACAAGTCATGTGCTCGGAAATGCTGTTCACCCATTGGTCAGACATTAAGGGGGTACAAACGCAAATCCCGGCAATTTCTCCCGGAGCCTCCGCCATGGAGCATCGGCACTTTCGGCAGGTTATTCTCATGCTGCTGTTAATCTGGAGATCAACAGATATTAGCGGCCCGCGCATATGATTACATAATCAGACAACGTCCGTTAAAAAACATTATAACACACAATGAGAGACGTTCTGCAGTAAGCCCGTCACACTGTCCCGAAATTGACACCCGATGGACACACGATAAAGGAAATATTCAAATTCGGCTGTGACCGTAGCAACATCGGGCCGTTCGTGAGGGCATCGAAGCCATCGTATGACCGCCGGTGGAGTTTCTCAGGCTCAGGCAGCAACTTTGTGAGCGGCAACTTCGTGAGGCACTCGTGAGGGCATCTTGTCAAGTCGTGTCATCTTCGTGTTATCATCGGTGCATTCGCCCTCACTCTGATCGGGGCGAATGCCCGATGGCACCGAGGATAACACGATGCCCTCACGATGGCCTTACGAAGGGCAACACGGACACACAAATTCAACACCAAAATGAACCTTCGGCAATTTTTTGGCATGCCAAAGATTTTGCCTCCGCTCACGAAGTTGCTGCCGGAGCCTGAGAAACTCCGCCGGCGGTCAGACGAAGGCTTAAGACGCCCTCACGAACGGCCCGATGTTACGATCACAGCCGAATTTGAACATTTCCTTTATCGTGGGTCCATCGGGTTGTTTTATTGCACAACAAAATCACGTAAACATATTATGTAAATAACCCAATTTGTGTTCTGTGAAACTAAAAAGGATATAATATATTATTTTGAAGGAGAGTTGACAGGAAATTGTTGTTGTTATGGAAACAACATTACGGAGAAAACGTAATATTTTCTACATATAGGGAGGGCGCTGTTGTTACTTTATCCGTATAAAGTAAAGAACAAAGTCTCAACAGTACAGTATCATAGTACTGTAACATAACTGTTTGTGTTACTTTCGTTGCAGTTGTATGTCTTCAATGTAATGTTGCCTTTGTGTGGTTCGGGGCCATCTTCGTGCGAAATTCACAATTCCATATTCGTGTGTCCATCGGGTGTCAACTTCGGGACAGTGTGACAGGGGCTTTAAGGAGGGGCGTTTCACCGACGACAGGTGTTCTTACTTTCATGTAGCTGACGGAGAATTTTTTATTTACACGACACTGTTCAACTCTTCATTCTGCTTCACTCTTTGACTAAACAACCGCGGATGTCTTGAAAGACTCTTTCGCTAAAGATCTTTGAAGACATCCGCGTTCTTTTGACACGTAAATACTTCCTATGTTTTGGTGCGGACTGCGTTCACACCAGCGATGAACCGCTCCAGAGTTCGCAAGCAAGCGCTCCGAGACCACCTATTTTAGCGGACCAGAGTCCGGTTGTTTAGTTCACTTCAGAGGTCTCGGGCTGCGTTCACACCGACCCAAACGAACCGACCCAAACGAACCGACCCAAGCGGCTAAACGCACCGGGGTTCGATTCAACCGGTTTGTATATTTTCTGGCAGTATTCCGTTTTTAGCTTTCTGCGTATCTAAAGTAATCTGTCAGTAATTCTATTAAATCTTTACATTTTAAATGCTCCCTTAGAATAAAGTGACTTTGAGGGAACTTTGAAAGGCTGGACGTCTATATGGAGGAGTGTGTGTGTGCTGAGGCGTGTATGTGTGTGTGTTCTGAGGCATGTGTGTGTGCATGTCAAGAAGTGTTTGTCGCCACTTTGGACCCCCGTCTAGCCGATTCTAAATGTCACCCCCCCCCCCCCCCTCTTCACAGCGAGGGAGTGTGTTATGCAACTTTATCCCAGCAAATCCCCTCCGGCTGCAGATCTGTCCGCAGCAGCCTGTTGTTTTTGTTATTCTGCTCTCAGTCTCTGTTATTACCGACTACATCAGCAAGTTAATTATCTGACCCGACACGGACCACTTGGTGAGAAACACGCGGGGAGAAACACGCGGGGAGAAACACGCGGGGAGTCAGAATCAGGGTTATTAACAAACTCTATTCCACAAATCACCTGGATGGAAGAGAACTCTCTGCGCCAAGGCTTCTCTTGGACTTCAAGGTCACCTATTGTGCAAAACCCTCTTCTTCACGTCTCTTCTACATCAACATGTGTCCCCTCTTCTTCATGTCTCTTCTACATCAACACGTGTCCCCTCTTCTTCATGTCTCTTCTACATCAACATGTGTCCCCTCTTCTTCATGTCTCTTCTACATCAACATGTGTCCCCTCTTCTTCATGTCTCTTCTACATCAACATGTGTCCCCTCTTCTTCATGTCTCTTCTACATCAACATGTGTCCCCTCTTCTTCATGTCTCTTCTTCATCAACATGTGTCCCCTCTGTGGAAAGAGACTCTGAAAGTTTTAGGAACAAAGATTCTCTCTTTTTGTCCTGATCCATTTCTATAAAAACCTGCCTTGTCTTTTATGCTGCTGCAACATAAACATTTCCCACATTGGGATCAATAAAGTACTTCTGATCTTATCTTATCACCAGGTAGGTTGACACGTACGAGGAATTTGACTTGATGTTAGGTGCATACATAAAACTAAAATTAAAAACACAGAGAACTATTAAAAAAATATATTAAAAAATATAGTAAAATATAGCAGAAAAAGTGAAATTCTGAGAAAAAGTGAAAATCGAAATTTCGAGTAAAAAAAATCAAATTCTCATAAAAACTAAATTCTGACAAAAAAGTGAAATTTCAAGTAAAAAAGTCAAATTCTGAGAAAAAAGTGAAATTACAAGTAAGAAAGTGAAATTCTGACAAAAGTGAAATATCGAGTAAAAAATGACAATCTGACAAAAAAATGAGTTCTAAGGAAAAAATAAATTCTGATTAAAGTGAAATTTCAAGTAAAAAAGTAAAATTTCGAATAAAAACAAATCTAATTCTGACAAAAAAACTAGTCTAGTCATTGCCTCTAAATTCACCAAAAGTAAGCATCAGGTTTATCACCAGGTAGTTTGACACGTACGAGGAATTTGACTCGATGTTAGGTGCATACATAAAACTAAAATTAAAAACACAGAGAACTATTACAAAAATATATATATTAAAAAATATAGTAAAATATAGCAGAAAAAGTGAAATTCTGAGAAAAAGTGAAAATCGAAATTTCGAGTAAAAAAAATCAAATTCTCATAAAAACTAAATTCTGACAAAAAAAGTCAAATTTCAAGTAAAAAAGTCAAATTCTGAGAAAAGTGAAATATCGAGTAAAAAATCACAATCTGACAAAAAAAAGAGTTCTAAGGAAAAAATACAATTCTGATTAAAGTGAAATTTCAAGTAAAGAAGTCAAATTCTGAGAAAAAAAGTCAAATTTCGAATAAAACAAATCTAATTCTGACACAAAAAGTGGTCTAGTAATTTCCTCTAAATTCACCAAAAGTAAGCATCAGGTTTATCACCAGGTAGTTTGTCACGTACGAGGAATTTGACTGGATGTTAGGTGCATACATAAAACTAAAATTAAAAACATAGACCTATTAAAAAAATATATATATTAAAAAATATAGTAAAAAATAGCAGAAAAAGTGAAATTTTGAGAAAAAGTGAAAATCTTGAAAAAACTATTTCTGAGTAATAAGCAACATTTAAAAACACATATAGAGAACTATTTTAAGAAAACCATAATAACATAATTTTTTTTAATAAAAATATAGCAGTATTTACATAGAAATTGAATGGAATAAAATATGCTGCATCATGCAAGTAGAGACGTTAAATGTTACGAATGTCTGCTTGTGTCTGGTGTGACGAAGACTTGTCCACTACTGTACAGTATTTTCACATTAATCGAGCGGTGCAGTGAGGACGTATTTGTGTAGGCCGACCCTGAAGGAAGCTGCTCGTTCCCTCAACAAAAAAGCAACGGGATTTCTCCAGAGGATTTTGGAATATTGTAAAAAATAAGATCTGTGGAAACGAACCTGTTTGATAAATGCACGTTTTGTTCAGCCGGATAATCTCCACACGTCTGCCCTACTTTCACAATGTTCGAATCATAAATCTAATGTCCAGAAGCAAAATGCTAACGTTATGCTACAAAGGAGCTACAGCCGAGTCCAGCAGCACGACTTCAACGTCACGCCGACTTCAGATCCATATTCAAACTACAGATTCTAAATGGAACGAGTTGAAGCGTTTGTTTGAACACTTTGCAGGAGGCAGGGACTGGCTTTCAAGCAGAACAGGAACTAACGTGGGAGAAAGGGAGGGCGCTGTTGTTATTAGCATCTGGTGCTAGCTGCGCTAACGGAAGAAGAAGATGTTTCTCCAATGATGTGGAGGGAGAGTCCTCTCCAGTCAGACTGAGAGGCTGATAACTTCAGCTCAGTGAGGTAAAGGACTCTGAGTGTTTAGATAGTTCACTTTAGTCTAAGTTCAAACGTTTTGATCACAATTTATGTAAACACATATTTCCAAGGCTCTCCTTTATAATTATTGGGATAAAACAGGTTTGAAATCATTCCAATGTAAACTATAGGACAGTAAACCAGACATATCGTTTTAAACTGGAGAGATAAAAAAATATGCATAAATAAAATAGTAAAATAAGATCTGAATGAACAACAAAAATAAAATACATTACATGTATTTGTTATTGGCTATGGTAGGTTATTGGTTGTGTTCACATACTTATTTAATTATTAAAATGTAAACCGATCTTTTTCATATGGGTGTTTATGCACCCCCTAGATCAGTGTTTCTCAAACTTTTTCATACCAAGGACCACTTAACCAATAAAAAAACACTCGCGGACCACCTAACTCCACAAATATCCAAATACACATCGTTTTTTACAAATGGTACAAACAAGTGGCAACATGTGTGATGAAGGTGTTTATCTGGGCTATATCATGCAATCGAAAGTGAAACTTAAGCTCGCTCCATTACGGAGATATTCTCGCGAGATTGCGGAAAACTTAAATAAATTAATTTATTTCAAATGTGAAATTTTACCAATATACTCACGGACCACTAGGGGGCGCTCACGGACCACCAGTGGTCCGCGGACCACACTTTGAGAAGCACTGCCCTAGATCTAGTCTCTTGTCATTCTGCTTAAAGTGCACCAGATTGAAGCATTTTGCTTTAAAATGTTCAAACATTTCTTCCTGGTATGCCTGAGAAGGCAGATATGCTTGTTTTTCACAACAAGAACTTAATAATTTTTTTTACCCTGCCCCTCAAAGAACCAGAATCGAAAAGTAGAATCAGAATCGGAATCAGAATCATGGAAATTCAAACGATACCCAACCCTACTGCTGATCGATTTAATGTCGTATACAAAACGTGATCCGTCTCTTCAATGCGTCTCAACCACAGACCTTAGTTCCAGATATTTTCCACAACCCTACGGAGAGATCCCATTGGCTCTGAGACGAGGGAACAGGAAGTGGAGAAATGCTGACTCACTTCCTGGTTTTAGGACGCGTTACTGCACCGCTCTATTATGTGACTGTATATGTTTCCTGTAGTTATTGAATTGCTTTTTTTACTGCCTGTTAGTGCACAGCTTTATTATCACGCTGCCGTGTTATTGTATTTTTGTAACTCTGGCTCCACACTGTCCTTCGGGATGAATAAAGTCTTATCTCTTATGTTGTGTGTGAGTGGTCGTCGTTCCAGTGGAGCTCTCTCACTGTTTGAAGACTCTGAAAGGCCCAGATCTGTCTGTCTCTCTCTCTCTCTCTCTCTCTCTCTCTCTCTCTCTCTCTCTCTCTCTCTCTCTCTCTCTCTCTCTCTCTCTCTCGGTTTACATCTATGTAACAGTGGCCTGGTTGTTGGGTTCTTGTGCACTGAGTTCACCTCTCTCTCTCTCTCTCTCTCTCTCTCTCTCTCTCTCTCTCTCTCTCTCTCTCTGGATGAGTCATGGCAGGATAATCAGACCCAGAGCTTTACGAGGATAACTCAGACCGACAGCATCGGCACGCTCTAACCACCATCAGCACCCAATCGAAACCGAAAAAGCATCACAGATAAAAAGGGCAGCGAGAGAAAAGGGAAGGAGATTGATTCAGAAGTTTATTTTGTCTCTTTGTGAGCACAAGATTTCCTCTCTCTCCCTCTCTACTTACTTAGTGTATGCATGCATGCCTCTGCATAAATAAGCCTGTGCATGGGTGAGTGTGTGTGTGTGTGAGTGTGTGTGTGTGTGTGTGTGTGTGTGAGAGACAGTGTTTTCCTGCCCTGCTGGTTCTGCTAGGTCATCGGGTGCAGAGTGAGTTGGCACATCAGGGTTTTCCCCAGGTTAGTGCCAAGGCCAGTGCCCAGGATAATTATGGTATTATTGAGTGTGTGTGTGTGTGTGTGTATATATGTTTACCAGAACAGTCTCCTCTTTCCTTCATTCCCCTCACATTCCCGCTCGGCACTGTGTCTGAAGCCAGTGGTGCCATCTGTCAGCTCTCTCTGTGTGTGTGTGTGTGTGTGTGTGTGTGTGTGTGCGCATCTTGAGCTTCAGAGGGAGAGTATATTATGCAAATTAGAGAGAGGGTGGCAGTGAACGGAAGGGTGGAGAAGGGGGAGAAGTGGAATGGAAATGATTCTGTGTGTGTGTGTTTGAGCGTCTGCCCCAGAGCTGCAAAGTCAGCCATTCATTTGACCCCTTCCTGGCAACGTGAGCGTGTTGTGGTCTGACACTGTGTGTGTGTGTGTGTGTGTGTGTGTGAACTGGAACTCAGCTGGTACCACCAGTTCATTTACTGGAAGCCTAAACTTTCCGAGTGTTGTTTGGTGAGCTGGAGAGGATGAGCATCTGCACCGGACTAACGGGCAGTTATTGAAAATATACTTGAAAGAACGTCTCCACTAATTAAGCATTTTGCGCCCAGGACTGAAGACACATCCATGCCGCCTAAATTACCCACAATGCACACGATGAAAGCGTGTTTCATGATTTACATTTCTGTACGTTTTTCTGTTCCAACAGAAGGGATTCATGGTTCCAGTAATGTGTCCCAAAACCCACAAAGATCCATCGAATGAGTAACCCGAACCTCATCACTTACTTATCTGCACCCACGCACACACACACACACACACACACACACACACACACACACACACACACACACACACACACACACACACACACACACACACACACACACACACACACACACACACACACACACACACACACACACACACACACACACACACACACACACACACACACACACACACACACACACACACACACACACACACACACACACACACACACACACATCATCCGTCCTTGACTCTATTTTGTTGCCTTTTGAAATACAATAACATTGCTTGTTGCTAAAGCTGCTGACGTATCACGGCCAAGTCTTTTCTGATGCACGTCAGTATACCAGATAATATTAAACACACCGTAAGATAACAGTAAGATAACTTGAACCGACATGAACCCAGGGCCGGATCTGGACTGGTCTTGATTACCCTAGAAAAGCCCTTCCTTTAAAACACACTGTAATGTGCAAAAAGGGTGGATTTACCCTTTGATTTAAAGGTGGGGTAGTTAATGTTGGAGGAACCGGCTCGAGTGGCTAGAATTTGAAAATACACAGCCGGAAAAAATCTGCCACTTCCTCACAGAGCCCCTCCTCCAACGCACAGGAACGCGCACATGACCAATGAGGGCACGAGGTAAGTCTGTGCCCCGATGGAAGGCTGACAGGCAGGTCGGCCATCCAGGTACTTTAGCCGGCTCAGATGATTGGTCGTGCTTTTTACAGCGCCACGGCTTCCACAGAGGAAATATTTTTTGTATGGATTTGTTGTCAAAGCACTTCAGATATTCATTGCTATCGCATCTTCGTCCCTACCCTCCCCTATGGTCATGAAGGATGGGTCATGACCGAAAGAACGAGATCGCGGATACAAGCGGCCGAGATGGGTTTTCTCCGCCGGGTGGCTGGCGTCTCCCTTAGAGATAAGGTGAGAAGTTCGGTCATCCGGGAGGGACTCGGAGTTGAGCCGCTCCTCCTTCGCGTCGAAAGGAGCCAGTTGAGGTGGTTCGGGCACCTAGTTAGGATGCCACCTGGGCGCCTCCCTAGGGAGGTGTTCCAGGCACGTCCAGCTGGGAAGAGACTGAGGGGTAGACCTAGGACCAGGTGGAGGGATTATATCTCTTCGCTGGCCTGGGAGCGCCTTGGGATCCCCCAGTCAGAGCTGGTTCATGAGGGGAAAGGAACGTTTGGGGCTCTCTGCTGGAACTGCTACCCCGCGACCCGACCACGGATAAGCGGGAGAAGATGGATGGATGGATTGCTATCGGGATGTTAAGAGCATTCCAAGTGTATCTCGAGCCGGTTTCTCAAACTTACCTACCCCGCCTTTAATTCAATTCTGCAAGAAAAGGATAACATGCTTGTCCTGCTATCTGAGGACACCCTGATATGTATCACAACACCCTCATAACTGCATTTTCAACCTCAAAACATGGCCGGTTAGTTTCTGAAAAGATTGCATTTTGTGAACTCCAGGTGAGTCTCGATGTGATGAGGAAAGCAGGGCTGCATTTCAAGTAGCTTTTTCAATAAAAAGCCGAAGATAAACCGAATGCCTGACCATAACTGGAACCAAGTGACTCAGTGCGATTGCAGCTGCACCGTTAATGACGTGTATGAAAAGCCTGCAAGCAATTTGAAATGAAGCAAAGACTAATATTTTGCTCGAAACATACCTCGGAGCTAGATTACATACTTTGAATTGAGGGAATCAAAAAGGTGGGGGCCGTTGAGGAGAGTAATTGAAGTGTATGACTTCCACCCTTACATCACCGCAGCACAAGCCCTGTGTTTTGCTCGCTGTGGTTTCACCTCATGTCCAGCTGGAAACATGTTCCAGTCAGAGCCCCACATCCGCCCCGTGTTGTTGCGCTCCAACATGCTTTAGACCTGGGGGTTTTAACACATCAAATGCATCGTCACGTATCTTCTACTGGATGTCAAAGGAAGGTTTATTCAGCATCACATCCCAAAACACTGATTACAAGAGTTACACAACATGAACAATGCACTTTGCACACGTACAAAAATAATGACAACCAGCCTATGAACAATTATTGAGCAATATGTTGTGCAGCAATCTCACTACAATCTTGTATACAGCAATACAATGAATATTAAAGAGGCCCTATTATACTTTTTTCCTTTTCCTGTAGTGTGTTGTTACGGTTTTAGTGCATGTAAATGGTCTTCAAAGGACTCTTTAAAGTAGAGACACTATGCACTGAACATCAGCAGGAGAGGACTCTTTAAAGTAGAGACACTACATACTGATATACACCTGAACATCAGCAGGAGAGGACTCTTTAAAGTAGAGACACTACATACTGATGTACACCTGAACATCAGCAGGAGAGGACTCTTTAAAGTAGAGACACTACATACTGATATACACCTGAACATCAGCAGGAGAGGACTCTTTAAAGTAGAGACACTACATACTGATATACACCTGAACATCAGCAGGAGAGGACTCTTTAAAGTAGAGACACGACATACTGATATACACCTGAACATCAGCAGGAGAGGACTCTTTAAAGTAGAGACACTACATACTGATATACACCTGAACATCAGCAGGAGAGGACTCTTTAAAGTAGAGACACTACACCTGAACATCAGCAGGAGAGGACTCTTTAAAGTAGAGACACTACACCTGAACATCAGCAGGAGAGGACTCTTTAAAGTAGAGACACTACACACTGATATACACCTGAAAACAAGAATAATAGGGCCCATTTTCTTCCTTGAATCAAATCTTGATAGCGTGACCTTGTGACCTGGACCTCAAACTTCTGTCTGTACTAGAAATAAATAGCTTTGGACTCTGTGTCTCTGTCCGTCCATCCAGCGCACTTCATCATATTTTTTCTTCTCTACCGAACAGAGATTGCGTGCAGCGGAGCGTAAACAGCATATTTATTGTCCCTGAAAAAGCAACAAAGTTATGGACACAGACATGCAACATCCAACTGATGTGGCCGTGCCGCGGGAGACTGCCGGGGTCAAAGGTCAGACAGATGACAACTTTGAACCACGGGCCAAAGCAAATAACCTCTGTTGCTGCTAATCTGATGTAACGATGTCCCTGCAGGCTGACGTGCTTTATGCCCACCCTACTGTCTCTGTTTCCTTTCCTTTGACTCTATTGTGACAGAATGGATGTTTCTTGCCTCTGTAACAGCATCCTATTCCCTGCTCACAGAGAAGTTTAATCCTTACTTCCAGAGCTGGTAAAAGTAAACACATGCTTTCCTCAAGTAGAAGTACAGATACTCGTGTTTAAAAATACTCTGGTGAAAGTAGAAGTACTGACTAAACTTCTTTACTCAAGTCAAAGTAAAGAGGCTTTGAAGTGTACTTCAGTAAAAAGTACCCATAGCTAGCAGCTGCTTTAAAGAGTACCTGACCTCCCTTTATATCAATAGAACAATAATGTCATTGTTAGCTAATGAATGTTTCCATGGTGACCAACGGCAACATGACAACGTTTCCATTGGTCCCTCTTCTTTAGAGAAGACCAGGAAGTGATGGATACACGGATCGTGTTCCAACCAATAGGCACGCAGTGACTCTAAAGAATAATGATCACGCACCAACACACATTCAGACTAAAGGAACCAGCTGTTTGGAGAATGAGAGAAGTAGAAAGTACAGGTATTTGAGTTCAACATGTAAGAAGTAGAAAGTACAGGTATTTGAGTTCAACATGTAAGAAGTAGAAAGTACAGGTATTTGAGTTCAACATGAGAGAAGTCAAAGTAAAAAGTCATCAGGAAAATAAGTAGTGGAGTAAAGTACTGATACCAGAAACATGTACTTAAGTACAGTAACGAAGTATTAGTACTGCACTACTTCCCACCTCTGCTCACTTCCCCCGTGGACAAAGGCCCCATAATTATCTATAATTCTAGAGTTCAACTTTCTTATCTTCACTTACGGTGCACTTATAGTCCAGATTAAAATCAAAGGTGTCCAACTTTGCATCGACCTATCTGAGGATCTGATGATGTTCAATGTGTACCATCGTTTCAGATTAGCGCACCTACTCATTTCTATACGGAACCTTTCATGTAATTATCTTTTTAATTATCTTTGACCTTGCTTTCATGGCAGTTTCTTAACTTTTATCAACCTCACTTTGCTGTGTCTTGCTTTTTTTGCTCTTGGTTTTCCACTTGCTTGTAAAAATAACTGAGCAGCTGTATTTGCTCTGTAATCACAGATTACTGTTGTTGTTGCTGTTGTTGTTATTGGTGTTTTCATCAAGGCTGTGTTTTCGTGAGGTGTCGGGCTAACTTCCAGGACAGTTTAATGTTCTTTGGCTCCGAATGTTCAAGTCTCTGAATCTCTGCTGGAGGAATGACAAACCCATGATGTCCTTTTTAAAATGTTGTTTCGTTGGCAATGATATCTCTTGTTGTTTAAAGAGGATGCTCATTTTCAGATATATATATATATCAGTAGTGTCTCTACTTTAAAGAGTCCTCTCCTGCTGGTGTTCAGGTGTATATCAGTATGTAGTGTCTCTACTTTAAAGAGTCCTCTCCTGCTGATGTCCAGGTGTATATCAGTATGTAGTGTCTCTACTTTAAAGAGTCCTCTCCTGCTGATGTTCAGGTGTATATCAGTATGTAGTGTCCCTACTTTAAAGAGTCCTCTCCGGCTGATGTTCAGGTGTATATCAGTATGTAGTGTCTCTACTTTAAAGAGTCCTCTCCTGCTGATGTTCAGGTGTATATCAGTATGTAGTGTCTCTACTTTAAAGAGTCCTCTCCTGCTGATGTCCAGGTGTATATCAGTATGTAGTGTCTCTACTTTAAAGAGTCCTCTCCTGCTGATGTTCAGGTGTATATCAGTATGTAGTGTCCCTACTTTAAAGAGTCCTCTCCGGCTGATGTTCAGGTGTATATCAGTATGTAGTGTCTCTACTTTAAAGAGTCCTCTCCTGCTGATGTTCAGGTGTATATCAGTATGTAGTGTCTCTACTTTAAAGAGTCCTCTCCTGCTGATGTTCAGGTGTATATCAGTATGTAGTGTCTCTACTTTAAAGAGTCCTCTCCTGCTGATGTTCAGGTGTATATCAGTATGTAGTGTCTCTACTTTAAAGAGTCCTCTCCTGCTGATGTTCAGGTGTATATCAGTATGTAGTGTCTCTACTTTAAAGAGTCCTCTCCTGCTGATGTTCAGGTGTATATCAGTATGTAGTGTCTCTACTTTAAAGAGTCCTCTCCTGCTGATGTTCAGGTGTATATCAGTATGTAGTGTCTCTACTTTAAAGAGTCCTCTCCTGCTGATGTTCAGGTGTATATCAGTATGTAGTGTCTCTACTTTAAAGAGTCCTCTTCTGCTGATGTTCAGGTGTATATCAGTATGTAGTGTCTCTACTTTAAAGAGTCCTCTCCTGCTGATGTTCAGGTGTATATCAGTATGTAGTGTCTCTACTTTAAAGAGTCCTCTTCTGCTGATGTTCAGGTGTATATCAGTATGTAGTGTCTCTACTTTAAAGAGTCCTCTCCTGCTGATGTTCAGGTGTATATCAGTATGTAGTGTCTCTACTTTAAAGGAAGGCAGGGATTTTAGTCTTTGTAGACCATGCACAAAAACAGAAAGTGAAAACCCCCAAAAGATGAATAGGGCCTCTTTAATTATTTAATGGTTGTATCTCAATGGTAGAATCTCTCTTGACACAAGATTAGGATCACTTTAACCACTGACATACGGGAGGTGTGTGTGTGTGTGTGTGTGTGTGTGTGTGTGTGTGTGTGTGTGTGTGTGTGTGTGTCTTGGCAGTTGATATTCTCCTCCTCCCAAAGGAGTCTCTCTCTCTCTCTCTCTCTCTCTCCCACTTCTGGAGGAACAGGCGTGTCATTTCGGTAAACATGGAAATGCAATATTCACACCAGTATTCTCCTCTCTCCTAATGGACAGCTCCTGTCCTCCGTCTCACACTCCATGACTCTTTTACCCCTTATTTTTGTCTGATCTCTCAACACTTCTATCACCCCGGGGTACCAAAGGGCATCACCTGGCTTTTTTTCTACAGATTCATTTTCAATATACCTGCATCATTTTTACTTCAGTATATCGTTGAACGTTTTGTAGAATTGACAGAAGGGGAAAAGTAAGACAATGTTTATGGCTATTGTCTCTACACTTTAGCCATGGCATTGTTATCGATCTATCTATTTATCTATCTATCTATCTATCTATCTATCTATCCATCCATCCATCCATCCATCCATCCATCCATCCATCCATCCATCCATCCATCCATCCATCCATCCATCCATCCATCCATCCATCCATCTATCTATCTATCTATCTATCTATCTATCTATCTATCTATCTATCTATCTATCTATCTATCTATCTATCTATCTATCTATCTATCTATCTATCTGTCTGTCTGTCTGTCTGTCTGTCTGTCTGTCTGTCTGTCTGTCTGTCTGTCTGTCTGTCTGTCTGTCTGTCCGTCCGTCCATCCATCCATCCATCCATCCATCCATCCATCCATCCATCCATCCATCCATCCATCCATCCATCCATCCATCCATCCATCCATCCATCCATCCATCCATCTATCTATCTATCTATCTGTCTATCTGTCTATCCGTCCATCCGTCTATCCGTCCGTCCGTCTATCCATCCGTCCATCCATCTATCCGTCTGTCCGTCCGTCCGTCCCTCCGTCTGTCTAAATATTGCTTGTTGATACGGATATAGTACAACATTGGGTTTTCCCAAATCGACAGTATGAAGACGATCGACGTGTTTGAAGTAATAGGGAACTTACTTTATTGTCTGTGTTGGAAATGTGCAAAGAAACCTGATAATGAAACTTTTAGGCTGTGAAGACGGATTCAAAATATCCGCTTTACTTATATCTTCAGAGGAAATAAATACTTTTGATTCGTTTCTGTGACTTTAAGAATGCACACGATGAGTTTTGTCAAGAACAAAACCCTGAATGTGTACATAAATATTACATTTTATCTTAAGAAAATTCAACAAAGAACCTTTCTGAATAATTGAAACGTAACCAATATAAGAACAGCGAAATTAGCCTTTGTTTGAACTGCAGCAGAGCTTTGATAACAAGTCAAAGGTAGACATTGCTGTGTTTTAATGAGGTTGCAACACAAGTGTAGTTTTGAGAACTCGTGCATTCCCCTTAGCCAATGCTAATTTATTGATGATCAATTATTTACACGGTCCCTAGCCTCCCAAAGCACTTACTGGCTTCTTCGACACTGTAAACAATATGTTATATGGAAAGCAAAACAGTTACCTTTACATTCAGTGTATTCGTCTCCTCCAGCTGTTAAAGGTGACGCCATTTTGTGTTTAATGGCCTGTGTGCCAACCCAGTCTCACGGCATTTCGTGTTCACCAACACGATTTTTAATCTATTGATTCGTGTTCACCATCACGATTTGCCCCTTTTTTTCGTGTTGCACAGCACGATTTTAAAAGCAATGTATTTCTACTGCCTGCAGCACGTCTTTTTCTCCGGTCGGGTCGAGGAAGACCGGAAGCTGTGTGGTTCATAAAAACATGTTCTTACTTAATATCAAGCCACAGTTATTGCTTTTATTTTAAATCGTATAATTTCGGACTTTTGTTGCTGTGAGGAAAATAAATGGGGCTCAGAGCCTCAGGATACTGAAATCTGTATTTTTTAAATCTTTTTTTCCTTCTAATTTGTTATTCTTTTCAAAAATAACACACAATTATCCTTGCTTTTATGTATTGGTTTAATTCCATAATCTCTGGCTTTTTTGGCGTCCGTCAGGAACTGAATTTCAAAATAAAAATAACCGGAAACAGACGTAGGCATTTCGAGCGATTACCCAAGATCCTCAGCTATGGTTTTAAGCTCACTTATTGGATGTTTTAGCCGCAATGCATGCTGGGATTTGGTGTTTATATGATATGAAATCCGGAAAACATTTTAAAAGAATAAAATAATACTTAATTCCGAGTGCTCTTGCTTTTCTCTTTGAAAGTCATCACATAACGGCATTGTAATACACGGTTCGGCTGCATTGTATATTACAGATCTGCCGTAGTTCTTTATTTAGAGAGCCCTGATGAGAAGACCTTTGGAAAAACTGAGAAAATGGCGCCGAAACTGAATACTTGACGTGGATCATAAATATATTCAACAATTAAACAACATCTTCAATTTCTCTTCACACAATACGTCTCCTTGCAGTATCAACACGAATTCGGCCTTTATACCTGTTTTCAGGGATTTATCCAAATGTTGAGAAGTTGAGGAAACCCGCGGTAACGTGGCATGGATTAATCAGACACCTATTAGGAAAAACACGCCACCGTTTCTCTTCCCCTCGCAATTAAACTCTTCACTTTGTTCGGTGCCTGACAGACTTCATAACACTTCTTTCACCACGAGGACAGGCATCGCCTCTCGCCCTTTTTTATTCCTTTTTCTTTTTTGAGCAATTAAAAGAGTTAGCCTTGCGAGAAGTCTGTTGAGCGGCACTTCGTTTGTGTGCCTTTGGAAACAATGGCCGCTCTCAGTCAGTTTAGCGGCAGCTGGTTCAGACAAAAGAGGGAAAAGACAAAGTGAGAGACGGCGCTGGAAGTTCTTATATCAACAGAGAGATGGAACGCTGCTGGTGTCGAACTCATTTTATCTGATGCAGACAGAATCATCCTCAGATGCTGATGGGGAAGGTGTGTGTGTGTGTACGTCTACCCCCCCCCCTCTAATAACTGATTCTGATCACCGCCTCAACATTGTCTAGTAGTTTCCTCTCGAGAAATGAAGCAGGAAAGATAAAATAAACGAGGAATCCTAATTAATTGTGATGAATATGCAGATTGGGTTGAATCCTCTGGACAGCCGTCTCTTTTCACTACGATCCGCTTCAATATTTAGACAGAGCTTAGGGACAAAGACAAGTCTATGCCGAGAATACAATCAGCCTCAATTTGACTTCACTACTACTCCTCTGATTGGTGTGTGTGTGTGTGTGCTTTTAGTCTTTCTGCTTTCCCTCTCTTTTATACAACAATCAATCTTTTGAAACCCCCGTCTTCCACTGAGTCTTTTCAATCCATGCTCTGTGTTTTGCTTTGATTAAAACCAGCGTGAGATCTCTGTTTAAAAGTCTTTCATTAGAGAAACACAGGTGGCTTCCTACCGGTGAACACTTTTTTATCTTAACATGCTTTAGCCACTAAAAGCACACAGCAGGGACGGATGGATTCCAAAACACACCATCATTTCACTAATGTCTAAAATCAATCAATTTGTCTCTCGATGTTTCTCCAAATTAGTCGAATTAGTGTAATTTGAGGACCCAGCATTTCCTGTTTGCAAGTCTTTTCATTCTGTGTAAACCCGGTGTTATCTGGTATTTACATTTAAACTCCAATGCGTTGGGATTTTGAAGACAACAATGGGTTTGAGCGTAGGTTCATAATCGGGGCAACCTCCTAATAATTGTGCAATTAAAATGTTGGGGTTTTCCCGATCAGGTCGGCTCCCATAAAGCGTCAGGCGGTCGCTGGTATCAAAGAGACAAAATTACAAGGCAAGTTTATTTATATAGCCAAGACATTAAAGGTGGGGTAGGTAAGTTTCAGAAACCGGCTCGAGATACACTTTTTGTTATATTCCATTGAATGCTCTTAACATCCCGATAGCAATGAATATCTGAAGTGCTTTGACAACAAATCCATAAAAAATTTCATCTGTAGTCGAAGCCGTAATACTGTAAAAAGTACAACCAATCGGATGGCCTGCCTGCCTGTCAGCCTTCCATCGGAGCACAAACTGATCGCGTGCCCTCATTGGTCATGTGCGCGTGTGTGTGTTGGAGGAGGGGCTCTGTGAGGAAGTGGCAGATTTTCTCCGGTTGTGTATTTTCAAATTCTCGCGATCTCGAGCCGGTTTCTCAAACTTACCTACCCCACCTTTAAGAGCTTTGAGAAATAGTGCATATTTAACACTCTTTAAGTCATCAGTCATGTCAACAGCGTATTAACCGATATTCAACCTTACTATCTGTAGATTGTGTCAACGTCTTTTAAATTGACAAGCAACTACTCAAAATCAATCTGTCAGTTGAAAGTCAACAGCGTCATGTCGACTATCTGTTGATATTCTGTTGAGAGTCAAGATGTCCACTAAAGATTACATTAAGCATTAGTTGATCAACAGATAAGCAACTTTAGAGTTTAGTTGACTATCTGTTGATCGTCAACTAATCTAGTGACTATCAGTATACTTTGAGTTCTCCACTAAGCGTTTGTAGGCATGTGTTAGGACTATCCAATGAAATTGAAATACAGTAGAAAGTCTATAACCTATCAACAGAACACACACATTCATCCACTAATGATATGCAACAGACATGGGAATAAAGCGAAATGTTTTGCACAACTGATCACAAACTTTTTTTATTCATTATGTATGTAATGTTTGAGTTAGAAACACCTGTTCCTGTTTTATTTGACACATACACTGAACAAAAATATAAACGCAACACTTTTGTTTTTGCTCCCATTTTTCATGAGATGAACTCAAAGATTTAAAACATTTTCTATAAACACAAAATAACCATTTCTCTCAAATATTGTTCACAAATCTGAAAAAATGTGTGATAGTGAGCACTTCTCCTTTGCCGAGATAATCCATCCCACCTCATAGGTGTGGCATATCAAGATGCTGATTAGACAGCATGGTTATTGCACAGGTGTGCCTTAGGCTGGCCACCATAAAAGGCCACTCTGAAACGTGCAGTTTAGCTTTATTGGGGGGGTCTGGGGGGGTCCGAAAACCAGTCAGTATCTGGTGGTAGGGGTAGGGTTAGAGTCAGCGCAGAGTAGCCAGTGCCAGCCAATCAAATCCCGTTTCGGAAAATCTGACAGCTCAAGCCGTAGCCAATCAAACCGCGTCTAAGCTGGGAGAGATATCCCGCCGTTCATTTCTATATTTCAAAAAAAGTTGGAGGAGAAACTAACTATCGCCGTAGAAAATCACCCGGTGCTGTATGACCAGACCCTCTTCACCTACCGGGATACAAACCGGAGGAACCAGGCATGGAGGGAGGTGGCAGAGGCAGTGGGTGAGACTGGTAGGGTTTCGCCTGTTTGGGGAGTTTATATATATATATATATTGCTCCTATAAAACCCCCGGGGTTTTTGCTTTGTATGTCGGGGGCGGGAGATTCATGAGATTGGTTGTTGGTCTTGTTGCTTGAATAAAATCCCCAAGCTCCAGACACGCCCAGCTCCAAGCTTTTTTTGAAGCTGTAGTGTGGACGCTCCGTGAGAGTTTTACTCGCTACAGGGTGCACTTTGAGGGTTTGTGACTCTGCAGACCGTTCACATGCAGAACAACCTTCATCACACAAGGGGACGGGTGATAACCAGAAAAGCATGACATGTGACCTTTAAAGTCTCCCCGAGACCTTTTTACAATTCCCAGAAACTTCCCTTTCTTTTTTTTGATTTCCTGAATCTGGATTTTAAACCCATTTATTTTAGACTCCCAGGATCGAGGGCTTTCCAGCTTACACATATCACTTCGTAGCCATTAAGGAATTTCTTTCTTGTTCGGGTTATAACGGCATACATTTGACGACGCTACATTCAAACTTCATTCAGGAGAAGCTTCAGATAAAATAGACAAATGTTCAAGCCCTATGACACCGACAAGAAGCAGTACATGACAAAAAGTCGGGGGATCATCAAATCAAATTACATGTCACCTGTTAGACGCTTTCATCCAAAGCGACTAACATACTCAGTACTGTGGACAATCCCCACCGGAGCACTTTGGGGTGACACAACGACATGCTGACTGCAGCGGGGTTTGAACCTGTGACCCCCTGATCCCAACACATACGCACAACCCACTGCGCCACACGCATCCCTGTTCCAAATTGATATGGTTTCATCATCTGTGCAGAAAGTACGCGTGTACAACATGATGTGGTAACCCTAGATTATGGGGTATTTCAGGGTAAGAAAAAACATCTTAATAGTGAAATTCATCGATGATTTCCGACGATCCTGTTCGGGTTATAACGACACATTCGAAGCAGTAAATGAAAACCGATTTAGTTTCTAATCAATCGTTTTCGTTTTTTTAATTAATGATCTGGGGATCCTCACATGTGTGGTTTCAGAAAGTATGTATGTGCCACATTATAGGACAGTCCCAATAGATGATGGGGTGTTTCCGGCTGAAGCATCTTTATTGTGGAACAGGGGTATTTAAATGCGTGTGTTTGGCCAAAAGGTCCTCGGGGGAAACGAACACTGACTAAGGAAGGTTCCGGGACGAACCAAGTGGCGGGATGGGCGTAGGGGTTTCTGTTGTAGTTGGGAATGCATTTCTATATATTATGGTCAGTTATAATGTGGGTTTTGGGGTTAACTTAACAGCTGGCTATAAACCACTGATCATACATGCCCCGAATGTTATAGATTATCGTTATACCAATTATGATGACATGTGTATTTATAATTGCTCACCTGTGAATGGTTTCTCCCAATAAGATCCTCTATAAAAGAGGTCGGAGGAGATGGGTGAACACCTCCATGCTGGCTGGCTGTTCTTTATGGTAGTGTGTGAAATAAAGACACTATGGTGTGCAACGCTACCTCCTCTCGTGTGTGGTTCTCTCACTGGAAATCCAGCCGCTAAGAGGGTCGCTGTCTCACAGGAAGACTTCAGTATTTCATTTTGAAATGTTCCCATCCTTTCAAAACACAGGGAACACATCGCATGTCACTTGTTAGACGCTCTTATCCAAAGCGACTTACATACTCAAGTCTTGCCCAGGGACACAACGGCATGCTGACTGCAGTGGGGTTTGAACCTGAACCCTGATCCGAACACCAACGCACAACCCACTGTGCCACACGCCTCCCTGTACACCAGGGGTGTCAAACTCAATTTCATCGCAGGCCACATTCGCATAAAGGTTGCACTCAAAGGGCCGGTTCTATATAAATATAATATATATATATATACAATTATTATATTACATTATTGCCTCTGAATTGGATTATTATTGGATAGGATAATAACTTAGTAATGATAATAGGATAATAACTACGTCTGAAAGCAGAAGCAAATAATTGCAAGTCTCTTCAGTGCATGTCACAAAACAAGATGCATTGTGGGACATGTAGTTCATGGGCAACCTGCTTCTGTAAATCGGCATGTAACCGTATAATAAACGTATTATATTCTTTGCAAGCTCTTGCGGGGCCGCATGAAATGAAGTCACGGGCCCGGATTTGGCCCCCGGGCCTTGGGTTTGACACCCCTGCTGTACACACAACGATGTTTCTATCCAGTTTCGTAGTAGAAAAGAGCTGTGCGGACTTCCAGCTTAGTTCAGTCACAACCTTTGGAGTCCAGACTTTCCCGACACGAACACGGTGTCGGCGTTTCTGTCGGCGCTTCATACGGAGGCGGATATTCAGAGCGTCTCTGAGCTCAGACGAGGAGAGCATCTGCTTCCCGCTGCAGTTCCAGGTTCGCCGCCTGTTCGCTTTGTGCTGCTCTGCTTTCAAAACCAGACCCTCATATTCCCTCTGATTACATCTCTGAGTGAAAACACGCTACAGGCAGAACCCTCCTGGCAGCTGTGACCGATGAGAGGAAATGGAAATTACAGCTGTTTTCAAATAAATGACGATAATTGGACTGTTTTTATAATGTTTGCTTTCTTCTTTCTTTTAATGAAACACAGAGCTATACAGAAAGCGGATATAATAAGCACAGCAAGTCCATTTAAAGTAAGGTCTGGAGAAGTCCTTCAGCACAGACCATTATGGAGGAATGGATCGTTGATAAAGGAGATGAAGTATGAGCGAGACCCAGACTCAACCCCTCACTGCTTTCATCATCTTTTATATCCATTCTCTCCATGTTTCCCTTTATCTTTCCTAACTCCAGCCAGCATCGACTATACATGTGATGAGGTGTGTGTGTGCGTGTGTGTGTGTGTGTGTGTGTGTGTGTGTGTGTGTGTGTGTGTGTGTGTGTGTGTGTGTGAAGGGTGAGTCATGTTGATGTCTGGAAGCTGTGTGATGATCTCTGAACCCCAGGCTGGCCGACAAGAGGCAACCAAACACTTGGTCATCTGGTGTGTGCTGAGATATCGCAGCCTGGGTGTAAAACTGTGTGTGTGTGTGTGTGTGTGTGTGAGAGACATGGAGAGACGCAAGTGAGACTGCCCGGACTGGCCACCTGTGCACTGAAAGCAATTGTCCCATTCTCAGGGATGACGCTAAGATAAATCCAATGGTAAAGGAATCACTTTAAAGTGATTTGTCACTTTTGAGTAAGTAACAGCTCCACTTTAAAGAGTCCTCTCCTGCTGATGTTCAGGTGTATATCAGTATGTAGTGTCTCTACTTTAAAGAGTCCTCTCCTGCTGATGTTCAGGTGTATATCAGTATGTAGTGTCTCTACTTTAAAGAGTCCTCTCCTGCTGATGTTCAGGTGTATATCAGTATGTAGTGTCTCTACTTTAAAGAGTCCTCTCCTGCTGATGTTCAGGTGTATATCAGTATGTAGTGTCTCTACTTTAAAGAGTCCTCTCCTGCTGATGTTCAGGTGTATATCAGTATGTAGTGTCTCTACTTTAAAGAGTCCTCTCCTGCTGATGTTCAGGTGTATATCAGTATGTAGTGTCTCTACTTTAAAGAGTCCTCTCCTGCTGATGTTCAGGTGTATATCAGTATGTAGTGTCTCTACTTTAAAGAGTCCTCTCCTGCTGATGTTCAGGTGTATATCAGTATGTAGTGTCTCTACTTTAAAGAGTCCTCTCCTGCTGATGTTCAGGTGTATATCAGTATGTAGTGTCTCTACTTTAAAGAGTCCTCTCCTGCTGATGTTCAGGTGTATATCAGTATGTAGTGTCTCTACTTTAAAGAGTCCTCTCCTGCTGATGTTCAGGTGTATATCAGTATGTAGTGTCTCTACTTTAAAGAGTCCTCTCCTGCTGATGTTCAGGTGTATATCAGTATGTAGTGTCTCTACTTTAAAGAGTCCTCTCCTGCTGATGTTCAGGTGTATATCAGTATGTAGTGTCTCTACTTTAAAGAGTCCTCTCCTGCTGATGTTCAGGTGTATATCAGTATGTAGTGTCTCTACTTTAAAGAGTCCTCTCTGCTGATGTTCAGGTGTATATCAGTATGTAGTGTCTCTACTTTAAAGAGTCCTCTCCTGCTGATGTTCAGGTGTATATCAGTATGTAGTGTCTCTACTTTAAAGAGTCCTCTCCTGCTGATGTTCAGGTGTATATCAGTGTGTAGTGTCTCTACTTTAAAGAGTCCTCTCCTGCTGATGTTCAGGTGTATATCAGTATGTAGTGTCTCTACTTTAAAGAGTCCTCTCCTGCTGATGTTCAGGTGTATATCAGTATGTAGTGTCTCTACTTTAAAGAGTCCTCTCCGGCTGATGTTCAGCCTCTTTTCACCCTCTGTCTGAAACCAGAGCCCAGTCTGCTGGAGTCCTATGAAGGCGTTACAGGCACAGGGACTTTAGCCTCTGCAGACCATTTACATGCACTAAAACCCAGTGTACACACTACAGGAAAAGACAGGGCCTGCAACACCAAACTTGTAGATTGCTTACAAGAGAACCATATAAGGGAAACATGTTAATGTTGAACATCATTAAAAACACATGCAGATGCCCAAGAGAGAGAGGGCAGGTGGAATATCTGGAGCGATCTGCAAGTCCAAATCCAATTATGAGAGAATTGTATTGACAGAAGTGGCGACCTAAAGCCAATTAGAGCGGAGGGGCGAAGGTAATATCAGGGACGACCATTAATTATTCATCCAGTTATATACCTGCAACTCGGACGTCTCATTCCTTCACATCTTTTCTACACGATGAATGCACAAACATCTTGGCTTGCTAGCTTCTTGCAGACATACATTTGTAAGCGTGGTCTTGAGTCTTTCCTGTCTCACTTCTCAAATGTGTTTTGTAGACAGCAGACAGATTTGTTGAGGATTCCTCCGTGTGAAATATCGTAAAATGCTTATTCACAACTGTAAACACAACACTATCATATTATCAGCTTTTAAATTGATATGGGAAACCTTATGTTTAGGTTGCTCCAAATATTCACTTTTAGCTCTGTTTTTGGTCTCCACTAACAAATATCCAGCTTTTTAGCGGTTTAATGCTCCAATACGTTCACCTGGGAGTCTCTAACTATAGTACAGATCGTGTTCACACCGGAATAAGTTCCCTGAGGGAGGATGAGGCAAATGAAGCTGCTGACGTCACTTCTTCTTCTTCTTCTGCTTTGGGTTTACTGGCAGGCCGCAAACCACTTCACGGCGTATACTGCCGCCCAAAGTCCCCGGCCGGAAGTCCCCGGAGTTGGGGAAGGCTTCAGTAGAAGCTGCTGGGACTCCCAGCAGCTTCTACTGAAGCCTTCAGAGTAAATCGCCAGAACGCCGACACCTCCTCATCTCCACCGCTCCCATGTTTTCTTTTGTGTTGCCATAAGTTAGTCTCTCTGCGTTTCTGCGCTGGGCTAATGCTAATGCTAATAATGCTAATGCTAATGCTAATAATGCTAATGCGAGGATAATAAAATGGCGGCTTCACTGTTCCGGCTGTTTTTGGTTTGAACGCAACATTTCGGAACTATATCGGAACTAAAGTGGGAAAAGTACTGCGGTGTGAACGCGCCTCTTGTCTTTCTGATGTTCTCTGCTAAGGGGCTGTGAGACTGGACCAGAAACAGAACATTTTAAGGCTTTAAAACCGAAAACAAAGAGCTGGAAGATCCCCAAAAGCCCTGAAGACACTTCAAAGCCTCCTTCATAAGTCAGACTCTGGAAAACCCTTTTCTATCAAATATCAAACTATAACATTTATAATTTAACATAATATCAATTGTTCTGCTCTCTATTGCTGATCCACGGTCCCTTTAAGCACCTGGAAGGACTCACAGGAAGTCTGTTAAATCTCACTGTTGTTAATTAGACTCACAGCTTCTCAGATCTATCGCCAGCTAAAGTGGATTCACCCGAAATGGCCACTCGGTTTTTGCCAAATCTTTATCAAAAGTTGCAGATTTAACGTTATTAGGAGCTTGGTTGGATAATGAATTGTAGGTCGAACTGTGCCCTGCTTCTGGAAAACAGCTGTTGGAAGCACCATCATCCCATAACTAATGTTGGCTTGGGTTTGTTGTGTTATGTATGGTGCCGTTAGCAGGTTAAAACACTTAGTGCACATGCTGTTCTCAACTTAACTTTTACTGACTTGCAGAAACGGCAATTATATCATAAATATATATAATTGCCACTAAATCTGTACGTATTAATTGCACCACTGTGGTAAAAGGATGCAGCTGGAGAAAATATGTTTCAAAATGAAAGTTAATTTGAGCCTGATGTGATTGTAGACCTTGGGAAACACAAAGTAATACATATAAACGTCACTAACACGGGATACAAGCGGTCGAGATGGGTTTCCTCCGCAGGGTGGCTGGCGTCTCCCTTAGAGATAAGGTGAGAGGTTCGGTCATCAGGGAGGGACTCGGAGTTGAGCCGCTCCTCCTTCGCGTCGAAAGGAGCCAGTTGAGGTGGTTCGGGGACCTAGTTAGGATGCCACCTGGGCGCCTCCCTAGGGAGGTGTTCCAGACACGTCCAGCTGGGAGGAGACCGAGGGGTAGACCTAGGACCAGGTGGAGGGATCATATCTCTTCTGGCCTGGGAGCGCCTTGGGACCCCCCAGTCAGAGCTGCTTGATGAGGGGAAAGGAACGTGTGGGGCTCTCTGCTGGAACTGCTACCCCCGAGACCCGACCACGGATAAGCGGAGAAGATGGATGGAAGGTAAATAACACAAATACAAAAACCTGTTATTGTTTTAATACTGGACAAAATGAGAGTGGTAGGTCATTGGACAGCTGATCAAATGAGTTCATGTAATGTGAAATAATGTTTCTGTAGATACGGACGTTACCAGCAAGTCTTCAGTCTCCAAGTGTCGCTCAAAAAGGCTGCATCCACTTATTATATATTTTATATATTTCAAAAATCCATAGAGAATCAACAGAATAACCCAAGTGCACAATTTTCACCATGCTCCATCGACATGTACTCTACTCCTCACAACTGGAACGTCAGCTTTCTACGTGCTTTCACCGCCATTCTACGCCCAAAAAAGCACTGCGGAAAGCCGTATAAATTAACATGGTTGACCTTTCACCAACTTTGCCCATTTTGGCCCAAAAAAGGACCACAATTTCACACAAAAACGATACATTTCCTGTCATGCTTTCATGTCTAAACGTGGTGGTACACTGAGGAAAAGCCTTTGGTCGACCTCTTGGCGCTACTTAGGCTTTGTGAAGCCGGATTTTTAAGTTCAAGGTAAGTTAGTTTTACTTTATCACAAAATTAAACTCCTTTTGGCAAAACATATTCTTTTTGCTTTTTGGGATCTTCCAGCTCTTTGTTTTTGGATTCAAGGCCTAAACATTTTCTGTATCTGGTCGAAAGACGAAGTTAGAGACTCCCTGGTGAACATATTGGAGCTTTTATCTGCTCAAGAGCCGGATATTTGTTGGAGGAGACCAAAAACAGAGCTAAAAGTATAGCGAATATTTGGTTCAACCCACAAATAAGGTTTGCCATATCAATTCAGTGATCATATTATAGTGTTGTGTTTCCAGCTTGCGATAAGCATAGGCTCAAATAGACCACGATATCTCCCACTCTTTCGCCACAGAGTGCATGCTGGGATACATTACATTACATTACATTACATTACATTACATCGCATTTAGCTGACGCTTTTATCCAAAGCGACTTACAATAAGTGCATTCGACCAGGAAGACACAACCTTGAAGAAAACAGAATCATAAAGTACATCAGGTTTCATAGAGCCAAGCGTTTCAAGTGCTACTCAACTGGCTTTAGAGGAGCCAGCCCTTTATTAGTATATAAGTGCTCTGTTAGCAGTTCTATCCTCGAAGTGGAGTCGAAGGAGATGAGTTTTCAGTCTGGAAGGTGTGTGAGCTTTCTGCTGTCCTGATGTCAATGGGAGCTCATTCCACCATCTTGGAGCCAGGACAGCAAACCCACGTGTTTTTGCTGATGGGAACTTGGGTCCCCCTCGCAGCGAGGGTGCAGCGAGCCGTCTGGCTGATGCAGAGCGGAGTGCACGTGCTGGGGTGCACGGTTTAACCATGTCCTGGATGTAGGAAGGGCCAGATCCATTCGCAGCATGGTACGCAAGCACCAGGGTCTTGAAGTGGATTCTAGCAGTTACTGGAAGCCAGTGGAGGGAGCGGAGGAGCGGCGTGGTGTGGGAACATTCAGGAAGGTTGAAGACCAGACGAGCCGCTGCACTCTGGATGAGAGAGGTCGGATGGCACATGCAGGTAGACCAGCCAGGAGGGAGCTGCAGTAGTCTAGGCGTGAGGTGACGAGAGCCTGGACCAGAACCTGCATGGCTTTCTGGGTCAGCTGGGGACGCATCCTCCTGATGCTGTAAAGCGTGTATCTGCAGCAGCGATGTTTGCAGTGAAGGACAGGTTGTTGTTGGATACCTCCAACCTGACCCTTCATTGGATAAACAGGGTAAACAAAGTCGATTGATGACCTGAAACTAATCATTTGTATTCCTAATTAAGAGAAACAACATGCATTAGATCCCGTTATTGATTATAGTTTTTAGTAATCGGTAACGGGAGCGAGCGACATTTAATATAAATCCCATCTCTTCTGAAAAAGTGTCCAAAAACACAGAAAATCACTTCGACTGGATCAAAGATTAACGATACAATCGAATATGCAGTTCTAAAGGGTGTGTGTGTGTGTGTGTGTGTGTGTGTGAGAAGTAGATTTCTGTCCTTTGATGTAATTATGTCTTCTCCCTTATGCCTCCCAATCTGTGTTTCATCATCGTTATGCTTTTCAGTAATGAGCACTCTCTTTCTTTTGAATAAAGGGAAACTCGTAATTCCGCACAATGGAATATTCAGTCGCGTTATGTGTCCTTGGGCGGGTTTCCTCTCCTTTGCGGCGACGCGGGAATACAGTCGTGTGTGTGTGAGGGACGAGGCACCGCAGGGGGGTTAAGACCTGAGATGGGGTGAGTCGTGTTGTCCTGCCTGAATTATTTAGCACGTGGGGGAATATGGGAGTGAACGCTAACCCCGAATATCACCGGAGACCAAAGAGTGCTTGATAACCCGCCTGTTCTTCTTCTGTCACATGTTTACGCGGATAGCTCGGGAACACATATAGACTTTGCGGTAAGGGTCGTCGAAAGGTCCGAGCGAGATTGACCAGACTTCACTTTGCAGTCCTTAATCCCGCTTCTCTGACTGTGGCCGACGCAGCGAATAGATGAATACGTGGAAGCGTTGCGTGAAGCCTCTCGCTGAGCGGTGGCTCCTGTCGAGAGGTTTGAGGTTTTCTGTGTTTTTGTTTTCTTTCCACAAAGACGAGAAAAATGTTTTCGATCGAGTGATTTCTGAAAGCGTTATGACTCGGATTTGGCGTCGAGGCTTCAGCTTCAGAAATGTAAGTCAATGGAGCGTCCTCGCAGGTATAGGGAAACAAACGTGTGTGTTTTATCCATTTCACTTTTGAACTCTCGAGTATAACCTCAGACCCCCGAGGCACAACACACACACACACACACACACACACACACACACACACACACACACACACACACACACACACACACACACACACACACACACACACACACACACACACACACACACACACACACACACACACACACACACACACACACACACACACACACACACACACACACACACACACACACACTTCCAACACCCCTAAGGCTCCCGACTGGTGTCCTGCGGAGCCATGAATGTGTACACTTACTATATTTATTCACGTTTACACTCACTACACCAACACGACCCTCGGTCTGCCGGTGTTTTCACATCATGCCGTTTCAGCGCTACACCCAGATTCAAAATGTTGACTTTACGTCGTCAGTTCCCGTTTCTTTCTCTCTTCTGGTTCCACAGCCTCTCCTTCTGACCGGCTACTAACCCGCACACACACACATCCCACCATGTTGGCAAACACGTTTTGTAGAAAGCAAAACAACCCGGGGAATATGACTGGAATATGGAACCGCTTAATCTCTCCGGGTGGATGAGCATCAAATCCCCCCGTGAACGATGAGAGAGAGAAAAGAGACGGGGACAGAAAGACACTGTTCATTTTTTGCCAAGGCCAGATGGTGAGGGCAGCTCTCTCTCTGCCACTCAGGCCGCCCGCACACACACACACACACACACACACACACACACACACACACACACACACACACACACACACACACACACACACACACACACACACACACACACACACACACACACACACACACACACACACACACACACACACACACACACACACACACACACACACACACACACACACACACACACACTCACACACACACACACACACACACACACACACACACACACACACACACACACACACACACACACACACACACACACACACACACACACACACACACACACACACACACACACACCCCTCAGCCTGTTTGTGCAGCAGTGGTCGTTGGTGTGTGTTTTGGCCTAAGCGAGTCAGACTTATTCGATTAATCTTTTATTTGTCTCGCTGCCGTTATCAGTTGTTTTTCATCTCGCTGCGTTGCTGGGATTAAGAGGCCGTTTCTGGTTTCGCCTTGTTTGGATAGTTTGTAATCCGTTATCCTGTGTGTGTGTGTGTGTGTGTGTGTTTGTTTTTCAGCACTGGAAAGAGTACAAATATGTCCCTGAGCACTTCTGTGTTGAAAGGCTTCCTGGGTAGAGATTACACTTTTTGAGTAATCATTGAAATGGGCTCTGAGCAGAAGCTAACAGAAGATGCTACTCAATCTTTCCCAAGCACCCACAAGTTAGAATACAGTATCACACATTTGAATACACATGAAAAACATGTAGGTGATCATCGATCTGAATCAACATGTATGCTCACTAGCTACTGTAGCTATTTGGCATTTATTCGCTGACTCTTAAGGCCCCGACACACCAGAGAACTCGCCGACGCCGACTGTCGCGTCGCCGTGTTCTCCTGCGTCTTGGCCGTGTGTCGCACTGGAACACACCGCAAAGACTTCAGCCGAGCACGTACGACCTGCGCATGCGTGAGTGGCAATACCTCTCCTTACCAGCAGGTGGCGGTAGTGTGTATTCGTCATTCAAAAGAGGCAACCGGAAGACAGAGAAGAAGAACAGACTGCGTGATCTAAACAAACGACAAATAGCGCGTGCGTTCCATTTTCACTCTCGTCCATCGAAAACATGTTTCGTGCGGCACTGGAGCTATCAGCCATTGGAGTGAAGACATTCTCAAGCAACCGTTTCGCTTCTCATGCACTGATTCGCTAGCTGAACAGCCAATCAGAGTGATTTCTTTGTCCGACTGCCTGTGGCCGACGCACGGCCGACTCAACATGTTGAATCGGCCGTGCGTCGGCCATGAAAGGCCAAATAAGACACGCCAAATTGAGTTTGGGCGACAGGGCACGCTTCGTCGTCCGACTAACGAAAATGGCCGTTATAGTGAAAATCACTTAAACAAACCACATTTTCACTACATCTGTGTACATAGACAATGAGGACTTACATATCCTGCTTATTGACGATCACATGACACAGCTTTCCCACTTTTAAAGACACGGTGGCTTTGCAGTAAGAGAGGTAGGTGACATCGTGGAATCGAAAGGGAATGGTAGTCCTACAACCTTAATGATTTCACACTCATGTCTCCTCGGTAACGGTCCTTACACAGCAAGCACGACGGGGCGGGACACACCAATCCTACTCAGATTGGTGTGTCCCGCCCCGTTGTGTCTTTTCCGCCGGTGAAAGGCCGTCGGCTAAAGAAATCTCTCTGATTGGCTGTTCAGCTTAGAGAATCGGTGCATGAGAAGGGAAAAGGAAGTGAGGGACCCAAACAAACGATGAAGAAGGCAAATGTGAGATTCCATTGAACTCTCGACACAGGTTCGGGAAAGCCGCTCTGACCGTGTTTACTTCCAGAAGTGTCTGATCTCTGCAGGTGGAAGATATCACACAATGAAAACGTGGAATCAAAGTGTTGATGATATTTCTTCCAGCGTATAGAAAACACATAATGAAAGCGTCGGTGTATTACATGGTGTCTGCTATTGAATTAACTGAAAAGAAAAAGATGTTTGGAAGACACTTACGAAGATAATCAAGGAGACAAATGATTAGAAGTCTAAGTCTCATACACTTATACAAACATGGGTTATTTATATATATTTTTTTATATAAAGCCGTCAAGCTCAGTTTGCTTTTTAAACAGAAATACACTCAAGGTTACACTTAGGTAGAAGCAATAATGTAGTCTGTAAACACAGCATCCTCTACTACAACCTCTTGTTCCTAAGTTCTTCACGAAAAGCCCTTCAGCAGTATTTACTTTTGAACTTAATGTTTCCACTCTCAATCCAGAAATGCTACTTTACGCTTCGCTTTCTCCTTTCTGAAATGATGAACTGTTCCTCGAGCCTAACGTTTGTCATTTTGCTTAATCAACTGTCTGATGCAATTACTTTCAACCTGGGGGTGAGATGGCTTCATGTCTCGTATCGGAGAACAACTGCAAACAGCCATATGGAGATTTCAATACTTTACTCCACTACTTACTTACTCGACGACTTTTTACTTTGACTTCTTACATTTTGAACACAAATACCTGTACTTTCTACTTCTCACATGTTGAACACAAATACCTGTACTTTCTACTTCTCTCATGTTGAACTCAAATACCTGTACTTTCTACTTCTCTCATGTTGAACTCAAATACCTGTACTTTCTACTTCTCTCATGTTGAACCCAAATACCTGTACTTTCTACTTCTCACATGTTGAACTCAAATACATGTACTTTCTACTTCGTACATGTTGAACTCAAATACCTGTACTTTCTACTTCTTACATGTTGAACCCAAATACCTGTACTTTCTACTTCTCACATGTTGAACTCAAATACCTGTACTTTCTACTTCTTACATGTTGAACACAAATACCTGTACTTTCTACTTCTCACATGTTGAACTCAAATACCTGTACTTTCTACTTCTTACATGTTGAACACAAATACCTGTACTTTCTACTTCTCACATGTTGAACACAAATACCTGTACTTTCTACTTCTCACATGTTGAACTCAAATACCTGTACTTTCTACTTCTTACATGTTGAACCCAAATACCTGTACTTTCTACTTCGTACATGTTGAACACAAATACCTGTACTTTCTACTTCGTACATGTTGAACACAAATACCTGTACTTTCTACTTCGTACATGTTGAACTCAAATACCTGTACTTTCTACTTCTTACATGTTGAACCCAAATACCTGTACTTTCTACTTCTCACATGTTGAACTCAAATACCTGTACTTTCTACTTCTTACATGTTGAACCCAAATACCTGTACTTTCTACTTCGTACATGTTGAACACAAATACCTGTACTTTCTACTTCGTACATGTTGAACACAAATACCTGTACTTTCTACTTCTTACATGTTGAACCCAAATACCTGTACTTTCTACTTCGTACATGTTGAACTCAAATACCTGTACTTTCTACTTCTTACATGTTGAACCCAAATACCTGTACTTTCTACTTCTTACATGTTGAACCCAAATACCTGTACTTTCTATTTCGTACATGTTGAACTCAAATACCTGTACTTTCTACTTCTTACATGTTGAACTCAAATACCTGTACTTCCTACTTCTTACATGTTGAACTCAAATACCTGTACTTTCTACTTCTTACATGTTGAACTCAAATACCTGTACTTTCTACTTCTTACATGTTGAACTCAAATACCTGTACTTTCTACTTCTTACATGTTGAACTCAAATACCTGTACTTTCTACTTCTTACATATTGAACTCAAATACCTGTACTTTCTACTTCTTACATGTTGAACTCAAATACCTGTACTTTCTACTTCTTACATGTTGAACTCAAATACCTGTACTTTCTACTTCTTACATGTTGAACTCAAATACCTGTACTTTCTACTTCTCACATGTTGAACTCAAATACCTGTACTTTCTACTTCTTACATATTGAACTCAAATACCTGTACTTTCTACTTCTCACATGTTGAACTCAAATACCTGTACTTTCTACTTCTCACATGTTGAACACAAATACCTATACTATCTACTTCTTACATGTTGAACACAAATACCTGTACTTTCTACTTCTCTCATGTTGAACTCAAATACCTGTACTTTCTACTTCTCACATGTTGAACACAAATACCTATACTATCTACTTCTTACATGTTGAACACAAATACCTGTACTTTCTACTTCTCACATGTTGAACTCAAATACCTGTACTTTCTACTTCTCACATGTTGAACCCAAATACCTGTACTTTCTACTTCTCACATGTTGAACACAAATACCTGTACTTTCTACTTCTTACATGTTGAACACAAATACCTGTACTTTCTACTTCTCTCATGTTGAACTGAAATACCTGTACTTTCTACTTCTCTCATGTTGAACTCAAATACCTGTACTTTCTACTTCTCACATGTTGAACCCAAATACCTGTACTTTCTACTTCGTACATGTTGAACTCAAATACCTGTACTTTCTACTTCTTACATGTTGAACCCAAATACCTGTACTTTCTACTTCTTACATGTTGAACCCAAATACCTGTACTTTCTACTTCTCACATGTTGAACTCAAATACCTGTACTTTCTACTTCTTACATGTTGAACCCAAATACCTGTACTTTCTACTTCGTACATGTTGAACACAAATACCTGTACTTTCTACTTCTTACATGTTGAACCCAAATACCTGTACTTTCTACTTCGTACATGTTGAACTCAAATACCTGTACTTTCTACTTCTTACATGTTGAACCCAAATACCTGTACTTTCTACTTCTTACATGTTGAACCCAAATACCTGTACTTTCTATTTCGTACATGTTGAACTCAAATACCTGTACTTTCTACTTCTTACATGTTGAACCCAAATACCTGTACTTTCTACTTCTTACATGTTGAACACAAATACCTGTACTTCCTACTTCTTACATGTTGAACTCAAATACCTGTACTTTCTACTTCTTACATGTTGAACTCAAATACCTGTACTTTCTACTTCTTACATGTTGAACCCAAATACCTGTACTTTCTATTTCGTACATGTTGAACTCAAATACCTGTACTTTCTACTTCTTACATGTTGAACCCAAATACCTGTACTTTCTACTTCTTACATGTTGAACACAAATACCTGTACTTCCTACTTCTTACATGTTGAACTCAAATACCTGTACTTTCTACTTCTTACATGTTGAACTCAAATACCTGTACTTTCTACTTCTTACATGTTGAACTCAAATACCTGTACTTTCTACTTCTTACATGTTGAACTCAAATACCTGTACTTTCTACTTCTTACATATTGAACTCAAATACCTGTACTTTCTACTTCTTACATGTTGAACTCAAATACCTGTACTTTCTACTTCTTACATATTGAACTCAAATACCTGTACTTTCTACTTCTTACATGTTGAACTCAAATACCTGTACTTTCTACTTCTTACATGTTGAACTCAAATACCTGTACTTTCTACTTCTTACATGTTGAACTCAAATACCTGTACTTTCTACTTCTCACATGTTGAACTCAAATACCTGTACTTTCTACTTCTTACATATTGAACTCAAATACCTGTACTTTCTACTTCTCACATGTTGAACTCAAATACCTGTACTTTCTACTTCTCACATGTTGAACACAAATACCTATACTATCTACTTCTTACATGTTGAACACAAATACCTGTACTTTCTACTTCTCTCATGTTGAACTCAAATACCTGTACTTTCTACTTCTCACATGTTGAACACAAATACCTGTACTTTCTACTTCTCACATGTTGAACCCAAATACCTGTACTTTCTACTTCTCACATGTTGAACACAAATACCTGTACTTTCTACTTCTTACATGTTGAACACAAATACCTGTACTTTCTACTTCTCTCATGTTGAACTGAAATACCTGTACTTTCTACTTCTCTCACGTTGAACTCAAATACCTGTACTTTCTACTTCTCACATGTTGAACCCAAATACCTGTACTTTCTACTTCTCACATGTTGAACCCAAATACCTGTACTTTCTACTTCTCACATGTTGAACTCAAATACCTGTACTTTCTACTTCTTACATGCTGAACTCAAATACCTGTACTTTCTACTTCTTACATGTTGAACTCAAATACCTGTACTTTCTACTTCGTACATGTTGAACTCAAATACCTGTACTTTCTACTTCTCTCATGTTGAACTCAAATACCTGTACTTTCTACTTCTCTCATGTTGAACTCAAATACCTGTACTTTCTACTTCTCACATGTTGAACTCAAATACCTGTACTTTCTACTTCTCACATGTTGAACTCAAATACCTGTACTTTCTACTTCTTACATGTTGAACTCAAATACCTGTACTTTCTACTTCTCACATGTTGAACTCAAATACCTGTACTTTCTACTTCTCACATGTTGAACTCAAATACCTGTACTTTCTACTTCTCACATGTTGAACTCAAATACCTGTACTTTCTACTTCTTACATGTTGAACTCAAATACCTGTACTTTCTACTTCTTCCATGTTGAACTCAAATTCCAGGCTTCGACAAAGACTCCGCGGCCCTGAGAGTCAAAGAGATATTATTTGTGATTTCTTGGCATGAAAACAGCGTAAGTGCTGCAGAGGTAGATATTGTCTGCTCTGCCGACGTCCTTGCATGGAGTGCTGTGTGTGTGTGTGTGTGTGTGTGTGTGTGTGTTTGTTTGGAAGGCTCTTATCAGCGCTGTCTCTTATTCCCATTGTATTTCGAGTGTGTTTTAATCAACACTTGAAAGCACACTTTAACATTTCTCTTTCCATCCAATGCAGTTTTAAACCTCGAGCTTCCTCGCCCTCCTTTCTCCGAGAGATAAAAGCGCTTTCATCCTATCTGAGGGATCTGGCTCTTTTCGTGCAGAATGAATGTCCGGGCCCCGTGTGAATCAGAGCAGAGGGTCGAAAGGTCGGCCTGCGGATAGAAAACAAAGCTCAAATATATCAAATATAGCTCAGGGCCGTGTTGAGCCGAGAGACCCAACACAGAGCCAAGGGCGACTGAGGACACACACTCATCAGGAGGCCAATTCAATCCAAAGGTAGACATGGCACTGCAACTCTTCTGACCCGAGCTCCTCCAACAATGCAACATATATACAGAGATGGCAAAAGTACACACATCCTTTACTCAAGTAGAAGTACAGAGTACTGTTTTAAAGAGTACCTGACCGTGTTCAAATCAAAAGGCACGCAATGACTCTAAAGAATAATGATCACGCACCAAACACACATTCAGACTAAAGGAACCAGCTGTTTTGGAAATGAGAGAAGTAGAAGTACAGGTATTTGAGTTCAACATGTGAGAAGTAGAAAGTACAGGTATTTGAGTTCAACATGTAAGAAGTAGAAAGTACAGGTATTTGAGTTCAACATGTACGAAGTAGAAAGTACAGGTATTTGAGTTCAACATGTGAGAAGTAGAAAGTACAGGTATTTGAGTTCAACATGTAAGAAGTAGAAAGTACAGGTATTTGTGTTCAACATGTAAGAAGTAGAAAGTACAGGTATTTGAGTTCAACATGTAAGAAGTAGAAAGTACAGGTATTTGAGTTCAACATGTAAGAAGTAGAAAGTACAGGTATTTGAGTTCAACATGTAAGAAGTAGAAAGTACAGGTATTTGAGTTCAACATGTGAGAAGTAGAAAGTACAGGTATTTGTGTTCAACATGTAAGAAGTAGAAAGTACAGGTATTTGAGTTCAAAATGTAAGAAGTCAAAGTAAAAAGTCGTCAGAAAAATAAGTAGTGGAGTAAAGTACTGATACCAGAACAATGTACTTAAGTACAGTAACAAAGTATTTGTAATAATAATAATAATAATAATAATATATTAATTTTCTATAGCGCTTTCTTGAACCCAAAGACGCTTTACATTTGGGAGGGAGGGTAGAGAAACAAAACAAAACCAAAAAGAAACAAAACGCAACAGAAAGCAGTCAGGAGGAAGTTGGTTGAGAGGGGGCGGGGCTTATGGATATACAGAGTTGAAGAGGTGGGTTTTGAGGCGGGACTGGAACAGGGTGAGGGACTCAGACTCACGGAGGTCTTGGGGGAGGGAGTTCCAGAGCTTCGGGGCTGCCACAGAGAAGGCTCTGTCCCCGAAGCTCCGGAGTCTGGCCTTGGGGATGGAAAGCAAACCGGCTGAGGAGGATCTGAGGGACCGGGGTGGTCGGTAGAGGGTGAGGAGGTCAGTGAGGTAGGGGGGGGGGGCAGATGGTGGAGGGCTTTGTAAGTGAGGACCAGGAGTTTGTAGTGGATGCGGTGTGAAACGGGGAGCCAGTGGAGTTCTTTGAGGACCGGGTGATGTGATGCCATGACTTGGGGAGGGGGAGGAGTCTGGCGGCTGCGTTCTGGACACGCTGGAGTCACTGAGGGAGGTGGAGCTGATGCCGTAGAGGAGGAGGTGGAGCTGATGCCGTAGAGGAGGGAGTTGCAATAGTCAAGGCGGGAGGAGATGAAGGCGTGAATGAGTCGCTCAGCTGCAGGGCGGGCGAGAGGGGGACGGAGTTTGGCAATATTGCGGAGGTGAAAAAATGAGATTTTTACAACGTGACGGATGTGGGGCTCGCGGGAGAGGTCAAATATCACGCCAATTTGTACTCCACTACTTCCCACCTCTGCATATATCATAAAATACAAAAATAAAAAAGAGTACAAAAAGTCTATATACCTGTAAATAGAATATGAAATTAAATACGGTTCATCGCGGTGATAACTATTTCTATAAATAAGTAGATGGAATGTTGATCAGGGAACTGAACAGACCTCGCTTTGACCCCGAAAGGCCCGGACGGGAAAAGCACTCTGAATATGTGTGTTCTGTCTTCAGCTCGCTTTAAGTGTCTTTGTTTATTGATGTCTGGGAGTTTTGTTTCTGTGTTTTATCAGAGAAGATAAACTCGGCCTCAGCTGGATCTAAACTGAGGGTTGAGTTCATTGTGTCTTTCTGGATTGTAACAACCTTGAATTAGACATGTTGCAAAAACAACGCTTTTTACATCATGTAAATGCAATTTGAGAATGCGTCTCACATCTGCCGGTTAAAGGGGCCATGCTTTCCTTTCCAGGTCCTTATGTAGGTTCTCTACTTTAAAGAGTCCTCTCCTGCTGATGTTCAGGTGTATATCAGTATGTAGTGTCTCTACTTTAAAGAGTCCTCTCCTGCTGATGTTCAGGTGTATATCAGTATGTAGTGTCTCTACTTTAAAGAGTCCTCTCCTGCTGATGTTCAGGTGTATATCAGTATGTAGTGTCTCTACTTTAAAGAGTCCTCTCCTGCTGATGTTCAGGTGTATATCAGTATGTAGTGTCTCTACTTTAAAGAGTCCTCTCCTGCTGATGTTCAGGTGTATATCAGTATGTAGTGGCTTTACTTTAAAGAGTGCTCTCCTGCTGATGTTCAGGTGTATATCAGTATGTATTGTCTCTACTTTAAAGAGTCCTCTCCTGCTGGTGTTCAGGTGTATATCAGTATGTAGTGTCTCTACTTTAAAGAGTCCTCTCCTGCTGATGTTCAGGTGTATATCAGTATGTAGTGTCTCTACTTTAAAGAGTCCTCTCCTGCTGATGTTTAGGTGTATATCAGTATGTAGTGTCTCTACTTTAAAGAGTCCTCTCCTGCTGATGTTCAGGTGTATATCAGTATGTAGTGGCTTTACTTTAAAGAGTGCTCTCCTGCTGATGTTCAGGTGTATATCAGTATGTAGTGTCTCTACTTTAAAGAGTCCTCTCCTACTGATGTTCAGGTGTATATCAGTATGTAGCGTCTCTCCTTTAAAGAGTCCTCTCCTGCTGATGTTCAGGTGTATATCAGTATGTAGCGTCTCTCCTTTAAAGAGTCCTCTCCTGCTGATGTTCAGGTGTATATCAGTATGTAGTGTCTCTACTTTAAAGAGTCCTCTCCTGCTGATGTTCAGGTGTATATCAGTATGTAGTGTCTCTACTTTAAAGAGTCCTCTCCTGCTGATGTTCAGGTGTATATCAGTATGTAGTGTCTCTACTTTAAAGAGTCCTCTCCTGCTGATGTTCAGGTGTATATCAGTATGTAGTGTCTCTACTTTAAAGAGTCCTCTCCTGCTGATGTTCAGGTGTATATCAGTATGTAGTGTCTCTACTTTAAAGAGTCCTCTCCTGCTGATGTTCAGGTGTATATCAGTATGTAGTGTCTCTACTTTAAAGAGTCCTCTCCTGCTGATGTTCAGGTGTATATCAGTATGTAGCGTCTCTCCTTTAAAGAGTCCTCTCCTGCTGATGTTCAGGTGTATATCAGTATGTAGTGTCTCTACTTTAAAGAGTCCTCTCCTGCTGATGTTCAGGTGTATATCAGTATGTAGTGTCTCTACTTTAAAGAGTCATCTCCTGCTGATGTTCAGGTGTATATCAGTGTGTAGAGTCTCTACTTTAAAGAGTCCTCTCCTGCTGATGTTCAGGTGTATATCAGTGTGTAGTGTCTCTACTTTAAAGAGTCCTCTCCTGATGATGTTCAGGTGTATATCAGTATGTAGCGTCTCTCCTTTAAAGAGTCCTCTCCTGCTGATGTTCAGGTGTATATCAGTATGTAGTGTCTCTACTTTAAAGAGTCCTCTCCTGCTGATGTTCAGGTGTATATCAGTATGTAGTGTCTCTACTTTAAAGAGTCCTCTCCTGCTGATGTTCAGGTGTATATCAGTATGTAGTGTCTCTACTTTAAAGAGTCCTCTCCTGCTGATGTTCAGGTGTATATCAGTATGTAGTTTCTCTACTTTAAAGAGTCCTCTCCTGCTGATGTTCAGGTGTATATCAGTATGTAGTGTATCTACTTTAAAGAGTCCTCTCCTGCTGATGTTCAGGTGTATATCAATATGTCGTGTCTCTACTTTAAAGAGTCCTCTCCTGCTGATGTTCAGGTGTATATCAGTATGTAGTGTCTCTACTTTAAAGAGTCCTCTCCTGCTGATGTTCAGGTGTATATCAGTATGTAGTGTCTCTACTTTAAAGAGTCCTCTCCTGCTGATGTTCAGGTGTATATCAGTGTGTAGTGTCTCTACTTTAAAGAGTCCTCTCCTGCTGATGTTCAGGTGTATATCAGTATGTAGTGTCTCTACTTTAAAGAGTCCTCTCCTGCTGATGTTCAGATGTATATCAGTGTGTAGTGTCTCTACTTTAAAGAGTCCTCTCCTGCTGATGCTCAGAGAAACTATATCTGATATTTCTTAATTAAATAAAGACACAAAGACGTAGTTTCATTGTCGTGTCATTCTTCAGTTGGTTCGTTTCTTTCTAAAGAATATCACTCGGTCAGTCGTACAGTTTGCTCCCAGCTCTTTAGACCAGATACTTGAACTTAACGTAGTATTAAGTTAACTTAAGCTTACAGCAATGATCTAATGTGCTTAAAAGTTTAACTTGACGACCCTTGACTACTACTCATTACCCACCAGCTGTCTGCTATTTAGCTCAAGCTATTTACTGATGACATGTTAGCCTTTTATCTAGGGATGTCCCGATCACCTTTTTTTGCTCCCGATCCGATTCCGATCATTTGATTTTGACAATCTGCCGATACCGATTTTTCCCGATCCGATCTTTATGCAATGCATTAAGAGAAAACAAAGGTAACAGATAACGGCTGGTCATCCAACGCGATGAATTCAGCTATCTTGGCTGTTATCGTTTGCCTTTTCTCTGTTCTGGGGCAGTTTCTCTTTCCTTTTAAAAGCCTCTGAAAGTGTCGGTTGTTTCAGTGCCGTTACCCGAGTGGCCGCTGTGTACTCGTCGTGTTGTTGTTGGTGTTTGTTTCTCAGGTGGCGTGTTAGATTGGTCGTGTTGAATGTAGCTCTGTTCTTTCCACCACGCGGAACCTCCGCCTTTCAAATATTGCATCTGGCTGTTACACTGCCTTCGCTTTCAATTTCATAATACTTCCAAACTCCTGACATTTTCTCCGTCCCGACTCCCGAGTCACCAGCTGAACGTAGCCTCTCGTTAGCTTGCTGCTACTATTAGACACTGCGCCCACTCTGTTGCCAGCTTTGAGAGGAATAAGCAACCAGGTCTGAAAACAAAAGCCCAAGAGAAGCAACACATACATGATGTTGTGTCATTTTAAACCAAAACTAAGTCCTCAGGATGACTTTAAGACGTGAACATGGTCATTTTAGTTTTGTAACATGAAATAAAATAATAAAAATATTTTATAAAAAAAAAAAAAAAAGTTCCCGATCCCCGATTTTCAAAAGATCGGAATCGGGAGAAAGAAATCGGGGATCGGGAACTTTTTTTTTTTTTTTTATAAAATATTTTTATTATTTTATTTCATGTTACAAAACTAAAATGACCATGTTCACGTCTTAAAGGGACATCTCTACTTTTTATGCTACGTGTGCAAAATAAAGTGTGGTGATTACTTGGACTGGTGAGCAGCGGCAAAAAGAAAGGTCTTCAGCCTGGATCTGAAAGTCGTCAGAGTTGCCGCGGACCTGCAGGTTTCTGGGAGCTTGTTCCAGATATTTGGAAATATCCCAAACCAAATTCTCTCATTCCTCCACCCCTCGTCTTCCCGTGAAATTAGAGTTATTTTGGCCGTTTCCTAACCTTTTTATATTCCTTTCATCCTTCTCTTTCATCCATGTTGCATCCCCAGACAACACATGTCCTGTTTTACTGCTACCTGAACCCATCTTTGACCTTCAAACCACTTTTCCACCAAGTCCCAGAAGAGTTTCATTTTGTAGTAACTCCTGACTTCCCGTTGATTAGCCGCAGCACATCTCATGTTGCGTTAAGACACAGTTAGCCGTGTCTGCTAAAGTACATCCTAATTGTCTGTTGTAATTTAAAAAGTAACACTCCCTCTCAGACCGTGGTGTGAGTATGAATTCCTCACAGCATTAATGATGTCTCCTTTCTATTAAAGTCTCCCAGTAGGACATCACGGTGTGAAAGTGAGCCAGCATGAAATTAAGTGGCTAAATGCGACCCAGCCGTCATTAATTTCATAATTAGCACCTTTGCTGTTCCGACTGTGACATTTCTAAGTGTCTTCGGGGCCGACAGACCTTTACGTTCACTTGGAAGCAAAGAGGAAATAGCCGCTAATGCTTTAACTTCCACTTGTTTCTATGTTTCTATTTCTTGTCTGAACATGTTTGACATGTTCTTAAGGAGATATATCGGTTTAAAGAAAAGGATGTGTCTCTTGAATGGACGAGACATTTGCTTTTATTCCAGCAGCTATTCGTTGGTTCACTTTGAAGAATGCTCATGCTTCAGTTCGTGGGTTTCTTCATGTTGTTAGACTCACTTTACGAGAGATTGTTTTAGAGTGTGTCTCCTTACGGTACGTCCACACAGCAGCTTCAGAAGCAACTTCCACCGCTTCCACCGCTTCTCTGCCCGTTGACTTTGAATGGGGATGTCACTTTGCCTCGCTTGTCGCCGAACTGCATTGTGGGGGAGCGAAGCGAAGATTTCCAGGATGTCCAGGATTCCAAAGTTGAGCAATGTTCAACTTTTGAAGCTGAGCTGGAAGCGTCAGCCAATCAAACACGTTTATGCAAATCTGACAGTAGAAGCGCTAGCCAATCAAACCGCGTGTAAGCAGGGAGAGCCAGACCGCAGTTCATTTCCTCATATTCCAAACGAGAAGTTACGGTAGCAACCCGGTTCTTTATGACCAGAACTATTACCGGGATACAAACCGGAGGAACCAGGCATGGAGGGAGGTGGCAGAGACAGTGGGGGAAACTGGTAGGGTTTCGCCTGTTTGGGGAGTTTATATATATTTATATCGCTCGCATAAAATCCCCGGGGTTTTTTGCTTTGTGTGTCGGGGGCGGGACATTCATGTGATTGGTTGTTGGTCGCGTTGCTCGCAAAAAATCCCCAAGCTGTCAGACACGCCCAGCTCCAAGATTTTCGAGATTTTTGAAAAGCTGCTGTGTGGACGTACCGTAATGGATCCCTTTGTCGAATAAGTGATTTTTAAATACTGCTGCTGGGTTATTTCATTACATGACTTGTGACTTGTTAGACGCTTCTATCCAAAGCGACTAACAAGACTCTGAGTCCCTCGCAGTGTTTCAGTCCCGCCTCAAAACACATCTTTTCAACTCTGTCTACCCATAAGCCCCCCCCTCTCAATCAACTTCCTCTTGACTGCCTTTTTATTTATTTACTTGTTACCTGTCTTTGTTTGTCTCCCCTCCCTCGTGCTGTAAAGCGTCTTTGAGTTGTGAAAAGCGCTGTATAAATAAAATGCATTATTACTCAACGACATGCTGACTGCAGTGGGGTTTGAACCTGCTACCCCCTGATTCTAAGTCCAGCGCACTACCCACTGAGCCACAGTCTCCCTGTTTCTAAAGCAATGAATCGTTTATTCTGATCTCCTGCTAAATGATGACCCATCCAGATCTCTCAGGCGTTCAGGGACGGGTCTGTTTCTTTCCCGAATAATAACTAAACATGGAGACCTTCAGTTCTTATGCTCCGAACATCTGGACAAGCTCCCAGAAACCTGCAGGTCCGCTTTTAATTGAACTATTCACATCTTAAACTGCACTGTAACTTTTATTCAAGTGTATTTTATGTTTATTTTAACATCTTTTTACGGACTGTTTTTAAATGCCATTTTATAATTCCACTTTCTTAATTCTCTTGATGTCCATTATCTCTACCTAAACCTACTGCTCACTTACAAAGCCCTACAAAGCCCCCCCCCCCCCATCTGGCTGCCCTTCTTCAGGAGTACACCCCCTCTCGCTCCCGCCGCTCCTCCTCTGCTGGTCTACTGCCCGCCCCCACCCCACGCCTCGTCACCACGGGTGCTCGGGCTTTTAGCTGCACTGCTCCCAGACTCTGGAACTCCCTCCCCCCGCACACCCGACAGTCAGACACAACCACCATATTCAAATCCCAATTAAAAACCTGTTCAGATCTGCCTGCTCGCTGTAGTGCTCCCCATTATATGTTTCATCTGTGTCCACGTGACTGTCTCCTCCATGACTTCCTGTTTGTGTTTTTATCTTGTTCTGTTGCCTATTAGCTTTTATTTTATTTATTTTTAATTTAGTTTTTTTTTTTTTTTTTTTTTTAAATTGTACGGTGTCCTTGGGTGTCATGAAAAGCGCCTAAAAATAAAATGTATTATTATTATTATTATTATTATTATTTTTGTGAAGCACTTTGAATTGCCTTGTGTTGAAAGGTGCTATCAAAATCAACTTCCCTCAGATACCAGAAGGCTTCAGTTATCCCACCACATTGTTACGTTTATATATAATAGATAACATTATTTGAAATATGCTTTTAAGTTTTTTTGGCTGATCACAAAAGGGATATTTGGATTTGGGATGAACTCATTTTCTCTAGAAAGTAAACCAGATGAATATACGTTAAACACACAAAACACTATCAGAGCGGTTCAATTATAAAACTGCTTATTGTCACCTCATTTCGCCCCCTCCACTGTGCCCTCAGAGCCTCTGATGTGTCGAACTCAGCCGGATGGCGTCAGCGAACCTCGCCGTGAGTCCTCTGGTGTTACCGTCGTTAGTAACACTGATAACTTCTGAGTCGACGTGTTAATGATCATTTAAAGGTCCCCTATATCCAGAGCCTGTCTCTGATTGGCTGAAACACCAAACAGATCATTGCAGCATTACCCATAATCCCCTCTGTTTCAGCCCTGTTTCCAAAGTGCTGATTCTCTGTCTGTTACTTCAGACGAAGACAAGGAGCCCCTCCCCACGCCCCTCTGAGAGACATCTGGTTACAAAGACCTCAATGGAGCTCTAGAGGAGATTCAGGTGATAAGGGGGGGGGGGTTGCCTTGGTTACTGATTGGCTAATGGCTACTCAAGACAACACATCGTTATGACATCATAAAGTGGCCAAAATCTGGATCAGGACAAAAAGAGAGAGAGTCTCTTCAGAGTCTCTTTACACAGAGGGGACACATGTTGATGTAGAAGAGACATGAAGAAGAGGGGACACATGTTGATGTAGAAGAGACATGAAGAAGAGGGGACACATGTTGATGTAGAAGAGACATGAAGAAGAGGGGACACATGTTGATGTAGAAGAGACATGAAGAAGAGGGGACACATGTTGATGTAGAAGAGACATGAAGAAGAGGGGACACATGTTGATGGAGAAGAGACATGAAGAAGAGGGGACACATGTTGATGTAGAAGAGACACGAAGAAGAGGGGACACATGTTGATGTAGAAGAGACGTGAAGAAGAGGGGACACATGTTGATGTAGAAGAGACATGAAGAAGAGGGGACACATGTTGATGTAGAAGGGACATGAAGAAGAAGAGGGGACACATGTTGATGTAGAAGAGACATGAAGAAGAGAGGACACATGTTGATGTAGAAGAGACATGAAGAAGAGAGGACACATGTTGATGTAGAAGAGACATGGAGAAGAGGGGACACATGTTGATGTAGAAGAGACATGGAGAAGAGGGGACACATGTTGATGTAGAAGAGACATGAAGAAGAGGGGACACATGTTGATGGAGAAGAGACATGAAGAAGAGGGGACACATGTTGATGTAGAAGAGACATGAAGAAGAGGGGACACATGTTGATGGAGAAGAGACATGAAGAAGAGGGGACACATGTTGATGTAGAAGAGACACGAAGAAGAGGGGACACATGTTGATGTAGAAGAGACATGAAGAAGAGGGGACACATGTTGATGTAGAAGAGACATGAAGAAGAGGGGACACATGTTGATGTAGAAGAGACATGAAGAAGAGGGGACACATGTTGATGTAGAAGAGACATGAAGAAGAGGGGACACATGTTGATGTAGAAGAGACATGAAGAAGAGGGGACACATGTTGATGGAGAAGAGACATGAAGAAGAGGGGACACATGTTGATGTAGAAGAGACACGAAGAAGAGGGGACACATGTTGATGTAGAAGAGACGTGAAGAAGAGGGGACACATGTTGATGTAGAAGAGACATGAAGAAGAGGGGACACATGTTGATGTAGAAGGGACATGAAGAAGAAGAGGGGACACATGTTGATGTAGAAGAGACATGAAGAAGAGAGGACACATGTTGATGTAGAAGAGACATGAAGAAGAGAGGACACATGTTGATGTAGAAGAGACATGGAGAAGAGGGGACACATGTTGATGTAGAAGAGACATGGAGAAGAGGGGACACATGTTGATGTAGAAGAGACATGAAGAAGAGGGGACACATGTTGATGGAGAAGAGACATGAAGAAGAGGGGACACATGTTGATGTAGAAGAGACATGAAGAAGAGGGGACACATGTTGATGGAGAAGAGACATGAAGAAGAGGGGACACATGTTGATGTAGAAGAGACACGAAGAAGAGGGGACACATGTTGATGTAGAAGAGACATGAAGAAGAGGGGGACACATGTTGATGTAGAAGAGACATGAAGAAGAGGGGACACATGTTGATGTAGAAGAGACATGAAGAAGAGGGGACACATGTTGATGGAGAAGAGACATGAAGAAGAGGGGACACATGTTGATGGAGAAGAGACATGAAGAAGAGGGGACACATGTTGATGGAGAAGAGACATGAAGAAGAGGGGACACATGTTGATGGAGAAGAGACATGAAGAAGAGGGGACACATGTTGATGGAGAAGAGACATGAATAAGAGGGGACACATGTTGATGGAGAAGAGACATGAAGAAGAGGGGACACATGTTGATGTAGAAGACATGAAGAAGAGGGGACACATGTTGATGGAGAAGAGACATGAAGAAGAGGGGACACATGTTGATGTAGAAGAGACAAACGAAGAGAGGGGACACATGTTGATGTAGAAGAGACTGAAGAGAGAGGGGACACATGTTATGTAGAAGAGACATGAAGAAGAGGGGACACATGTTGATGTAGAAGGGACATGAAGAAGAAGAGGGGACACATGTTGATGTAGAAGAGACATGAAGAAGAGAGGACACATGTTGATGTAGAAGAGGAGCATGGAGAAGAGGGGACACATGTTGATGTAGAAGAGACATGAAGAAGAGGGGACACAGTGTTGATGAGAAGAGACAGGAGAGAGAGGACACATGTTGATGTAGAAGAGACATGAAGAAGAGGGGACACATGCTGATGAGGAAGAGACATGAAGAAGAGGGGACACATGTGGATGTAGAAGAGACATGAAGAAGAGGGGACACATGTTGATGTAGAAGAGACATGAAGAAGAGGGGACACATGTTGATGTAGAAGGGACATGAAGAAGAAGAGGGGACACATGTTGATGTAGAAGAGACATGAAGAAGAGAGGACACATGTTGATGTAGAAGAGACATGAAGAAGAGAGGACACATGTTGATGTAGAAGAGACATGGAGAAGAGGGGACACATGTTGATGTAGAAGAGACATGAAGAAGAGGGGACACATGCTGATGAGGAAGATACATGAAGAAGAGGGGACACATGTGGATGTAGAAGAGACATGGAGAAGAGGGGACACGTGTTGATGTAGAAGAGACATGAAGAAGAGGGGACACATGTTGATGTAGAAGAGACATGAAGAAGAGGGGACACGTGTTGATGTAGAAGAGACATGGAGAAGAGGGGACACATGTTGATGTAGTGGAGACGTGAAGAAGAGGGGACACATGTTGATGTAGAGGAGACATGAAGAAGAGGGGACACATGTTGATGTAGAGGAGACATGAAGAAGAGGGGACACATGTTGATGTAGAAGAGACATGAAGAAGAGGGGACACATGTTGATGTAGAAGAGGCATGGAGAAGAGGGGACACATGTTGATGTAGAAGAGACATGAAGAAGAGGGGACACATGTTGATGTAGAAGAGACATGAAGAAGAGGGGACACATGTTGATGTAGAAGAGACGTGAAGAAGAGGGGACACATGTTGATGTAGAGGAGACATGAAGAAGAGGGGACACATGTTGATGTAGAAGAGACACGAAGAAGAGGGGACACATGTTGATGTAGAAGAGACACGAAGAAGAGGGGACACATGTTGATGTAGAAGAGACATGAAGAAGAGGGGACACATGTTGATGTAGAAGAGACATGAAGAAGAGGGGACACATGTTGATGTAGAAGAGACATGGAGAAGAGGGGACACATGTTGATGTAGAAGAGACATGGAGAAGAGGGGACACATGTTGATGTAGAGGAGACATGAAGAAGAGGGGACACATGTTGATGTAGAAGAGACATGAAGAAGAGGGGACACATGTTGATGTAGAAGAGACATGAAGAAGAGGGGACACATGTTGATGTAGAAGAGACATGAAGAAGAGGGGACACATGTTGATGTAGAAGAGACATGGAGAAGAGGGGACACATGTTGATGTAGAAGAGACATGAAGAAGAGGGGACACATGTTGATGTAGAAGAGACATGGAGAAGAGGGGACACATGTTGATGTAGAGGAGACATGAAGAAGAGGGGACACATGTTGATGTAGAAGAGACATGAAGAAGAGGGGACACATGTTGATGTAGAAGAGACATGAAGAAGAGGGGACACATGTTGATGTAGAAGAGACATGGAGAAGAGGGGACACATGTTGATGTAGAAGAGACATGGAGAAGAGGGGACACATGTTGATGTAGAAGAGACATGGAGAAGAGGGGACACATGTTGATGTAGAAGAGACATGGAGAAGAGGGGACACATGTTGATGTAGAGGAGACATGAAGAAGAGGGGACACATGTTGATGTAGAAGAGACATGAAGAAGAGGGGACACATGTTGATGTAGGAGAGACATGAAGAAGAGGGGACACATGTTGATGTAGAAGGGACATGAAGAAGAAGAGGGGACACATGTTGATGTAGAAGAGACATGAAGAAGAGAGGACACATGTTGATGTAGAAGAGACATGGAGAAGAGGGGACACATGTTGATGTAGAAGAGACATGAAGAAGAGGGGACACATGCTGATGAGGAAGAGACATGAAGAAGAGGGGACACATGTGGATGTAGAAGAGACATGGAGAAGAGGGGACACGTGTTGATGTAGAAGAGACATGAAGAAGAGGGGACACGTGTTGATGTAGAAGAGACATGAAGAAGAGGGGACACATGTTGATGTAGAAGAGACATGAAGAAGAGGGGACACATGTTGATGTAGAAGAGACATGGAGAAGAGGGGACACATGTTGATGTAGAAGAGACATGAAGAAGAGGGGACACATGTTGATGTAGAAGAGACATGAAGAAGAGGGGACACATGTTGATGTAGAAGAGACATGAAGAAGAGGGGACACATGTTGATGTAGAAGAGACATGAAGAAGAGGGGACACATGTTGATGTAGAAGAGACATGAAGAAGAGGGGACACATGTTGATGTAGAAGATACATGAAGAAGAGGGGACACGTGTTGATGTAGAAGAGACACGAAGAAGAGGGGACACATGTTGATGTAGAAGATACATGAAGAAGAGGGGACACACACGGATTGAACGTGTTTTTTATTTTTCTCACGAAACTGTGTCTCAGGGCTTCTTAACATTTAAAAACCTATTAATGTGTCATTAGATCAGTGCTTCTCAAAGTGTGGTGAGCGCCCCCTAGTGGTCCGTGAGTATATTGGTAACATTTCACATTTGAAATAAATAAATACATTTAAGTTTTTCGCACTCTCGCGGGAATATCTCCGCAATGGAGCGAGCTTAAGTTTCACTTTCGATTGCATGAGATAGCCCAGATAAACACCTTCATCAAAATCGACCAATGGGTTCCAGAGATATGGAAAATGCACCCAAATGACCCCAGAAGTGGTTTTTTTTTCTAAACCTCTCTACAAAGGTCACTTGTTTTGCATCAATCTTGATACAGGGTACTTATTATATGTTATAGTTTGGATTCCTAAAGCTTTTAGTCTATCGCATCATTCAAGGCTGGTTTTCACGATAAGTAATGTTTTCTTTTTGGACGGACAAAATAATTAACTTTTTTTTCAATCTGAATTTACTTTAAAATAAAAACATCTATATTGATTCTGACTTCTCTACATCCAACTCACAGGTTTATCCTTGCTTTGAGAAAAAAGATGATTAATTTAACCCTTTTAGAAGTGAAGATATAGTCATTTGTTCTGGGCATGTCCTTTTCGAGCCTGAGGCCTGGAAAACAGGCTCCGGGCTGAACGGGGTAATGCGTCTCTCAGCCTTGAAGCATGCTCACTATCATGTCAGATGTTGGCATCTCGATACATAAGAAATCCCCGTGATAATTCACCTGGCAGTATATCCAGCCGTACAGTAAGGAGTGAAGCTTTGATTTAATTTCTCCGCCAAATTGATTGAATATAGCCTCAGGTCTGAACTTGGCCCCTGCATAAACACATCCAGTCTATGTTTAATTCAGAGTCATCTTGCTCGAGAGAAACCAAACAGATCAGGACTTGTTTACACTCTTCGGCCCCAGCGAGCCTTGGCCTACTTTGAAATAACTTCAGTGCTCTTTAAATCGGAGTTAAGTGAGTGTGTGTGCAACTGACAGCATGAAATAATCTTGGCATGTATAATGCAGGACCCCTCAGATACAGATCCATATGTGATCGGGCTGTGGGGAACGGGATATCTTTAGCTCCTGGAGACCTGGATGCAGCACACGCATGTAAGACGTGTCTTGCTGTGTGACCTCTTTTGGCTCTCAGATCTCCTTCACTTAAAAGACCGAGAACTGGGGGCGCAGATAAGAGGCAGCGGCAATGGCGTCTAAAACAGGCCGATAACAAGCCATTCACAGCTTTATTGCTTGAACAGAACGGCGCTTTTATCAGCCCTCGCCTTCGTGACACCAGAGCGGAAAAGTACTTAAAAAGTACGATTATATAACTGAATATGTACGTACACTGCACTGTACATGCCGCGGTAAAATCAGTCGCCATCTGTCTCTTAAAACGTCTTCCTCCGTCAGTGGAGCTTCACACACTTACCATTTAACCACAGACTGCTGGACACAATCTCTGTGGAGGTGTGTGTGTGTGTGTGTGTGTGTGTGTGTGTGTGTGTGTGTGTGTGTGTGTGTGTGTGTGAGTGTGACATCCCTCTGTACGAGCAGCCCCTGTAGCAGAGCAGATACCAGCCAAAGATTAGGATGTAATTACACGCCACTTTCTGCTCCATCTCTCTGCCCAGGAGAGGAAGGGAACGAAATAAAGAGAGAGGGAGTGGGGGGGAGATAAGGCTGTGTGTGTGTGTGTGTGTGTGTGTGTGTCGGGGGGTGTGAACATCCTAATAGTACACCCCTCCACGCCCCAATTCTGCACACACCGCCACCATCTTTTTTGTAGGAATCCTGTCACCCCCCCCCCTTCCCTCCTGTCCTCGCTCTGCACCCGTCAAATGTTTTGACTCGAGATTTACCCCCTCATTGGCTGTCTGTAGCCATGGTAACGCGATGAACAACGCTGTTCCGATCCCAAAAAGGGGTGTGTGTGTATGTGTGTGTGTGTGTGTGTGTGTGTGTGTGTGTGCCCCTAAGCGTCACACATTAGGATAATCCTCCCCTCTCTCATTTAAATGTAAAGTCAGCAAAAGAAAAAAAAGTAGCTCCGGCAAAAAAGTGTTATATATTTATGAGAGTGTGTGTGTGTGTGTGTGCGTGTGTGTGTGTGTGTGTGTGTGTGCTCCCTGAACATGTGTCCCACGTGAACATCATAAGAAAATAAACTTAAATGTTCAATGTCATGACAGCAGCAAGAAGGCGAGACACATGAAGTAAATAAAATACAACATTTTTTTTTAACTTAAAATACAAAACATTTCATTAAAGTAAAATTCAAAAACAATAAAAATATACATAACATCTTCTCTATCCTCAATACTCACCTCCTTTCCTTCAGCTCATATCTCCCTCCCTCCCTCCCTCCTCTCCCCCATTTCTCTTGCGGTGACATTTTTAGGTCAGCCCTCACTCACTTTCATCATCCTGTGTCTCACATTTGGGGGGCGTGCACGTGGGAGAGGGATTCAGGAAGAAGACCTCAGGGAGAACTACCATCTCCCAGAAACCATCCTCCACTCTCCCTCTGAAGACGGGACCGAGGGCGTGAGAGCAGACAGCTGCCACACACACACACACACACACACACACACACACACACACACACACACACACACACACACACCGCACACACACACACACACACGCACTTACGCACGCACGCACACACGCACACACACGCGCACACACACGCACACGCGCACACACGCACACACACACGCGCACACACACACACACACACACACACACAAATGTTTTTCTTCCGGGTTCTGGAGCTGTCACAGTTTATATTTTTGACTTCGGAACTTGGAAAGATTCCCAAATCAGGAACAACGTGGACGTGAGTGAGTTTTAATCTTCTGACAGAGACTGGGGGA